>NC_068362.1:23966268-24266268 GCF_020536995.1 Dreissena polymorpha | reverse complement strand
CACATCTAATATTTACTAGTTCACTAACAAGACATAAGATTAGAACAATATGCATTTTGGGGAAAAACATATTGATACTGATTGTTGAAATTGGGGTGCTTATATGTCAAAACACGATATTGATATCTATGCGTGTCAATTATCCCGGCTTCATGACTTATTGTGTGGTGTTTTTTTTTGCTTGTAAAGAGCTGATTTTAATTAATATAAAGTGAAATCTCTGTCTAATTATGCCCCCATCGAAGAAGAGGGGGTATATTGTTTTGCACATGTCGGTCGGTCGGTCCGTCCGTCCGTCGGTCGGTCGGTCGGTTGGTCGGTCGGTCTGTCTGTCTGTCGGTCGGTCGGTCGGTCTGTCTGTCGGTCGGTCCGTCCACCTGATGGTTTCCGGATGATAATTCAATAACGCTTACGCCTAGGATCATGAAACTTCATAGGTACATTGATCATGACTGGCGGATGACTCCTATTGATTTTGATGTCACTAGGTCTAAGGTCAATGCCACAGTGACTCGTTCTTGGATGTAGTTTAAGAGAACATTTGCAGATCATATTATGTACTAGTGTCGTGGGGTCTCCGTTCCCACCAGATGGTTTCCGGATGATACTAGTAACTCAAGAACACTTACGCCTTGGATCATGAAACTTCATAGGTACAGGAAGACTACTTGTTTTTTACAGAACATATGTCAGTACTACAATAAAATGTTTGAGGTCAGTATTAAGTTGTTTTATTACAAATTAAACCAGATTTCTTTTTTCTATAATAAAATACTGAAATACTTCATAATTTAGTAATCATACATGGATATGTATCATTCCGATCATGAATAAATGGGTCGCCAAAATTTTACTTAAAACCTTTCTTACATAAGTGAATGTTATAATTTCATTAAGGATAAAACTACTTGTATAATGATTCTATTTATAAGTGCAAATTTTACTCAGATAAAATCAATGCAGAATTGTGTTCACTTTTATTATCAAGAAATTCAGTTTTATTATTTAAATATATTATTTTAATCGATCTTTTAGTTTGTGAACGTAATTATAATTTCGATCATTCTTAAGTATTTTGCATTTTTAAGTACAAACGTGTAAATTTCTTTATAACGTGATATCTTATTGTCGTTTCAGTGCTCCAACTAGCAATTTATATCAGGACGTAGCGACGGTCCCCAAGTAGGATACATCCCGCTGCTCTTTATGCCGCCCTGTCTTTGTTCTTATCCTTAATATCAATAAACATTACACAACACGCTCCCGCTGCCGCTCCAGATGTGTCCGAAGATCTATCTATTAACAAAATAGAATGGTAACATCGAGGGAAAATTCCGGGAGGTCATCTGCCGCACTCTGTTATCTGGCGCACGAACTCTAGATGAGAGATCAGTACACGCTCCGTGTCTGGCGCTATCACGCGTTTTCAGCGTGTATTCCAATGCACATGCATTTTTGACACGCGCAACACATTTCTAACATTAATTAACCTTTTTTTAAAGATTGTTTAAACAAAAAAAGATATAAACTTATATATAATAGATTAATAAAATATGTGTCTCTGAAGCAATATGAAACCGTAATATGTTAAATAGGCTAAATGTGCTGAATCGGTTAGACATAAAAGCTTAAAAGGCTTCATAGGCTTCAATGACTGTTTAAAGGCCAAATAGGATGTATGGTTCGGCCTATTTAATTAACTTGCAGAACAGAATACATAGGACGCTATATATACTTGAACGCTAAATGGGATGTATATTTCATTCTATTTCATATACTTGCTAAATAAGCTAAATATTATTCTAAATAAGCTCAAAATGCTAAATGAAATGCATTTTAACGCCTTTAATAAATTTGCTTAATATGCTAACGGGCTTAACAAACTGATAAATATGCTATATAATATGTATGTTTCGAAATTTTAAATAAACTTGCTGAATAGGCTAAATATGATATATGTTTCAACATTAATAATAAACTTTCTAAAAAAGCCTAAAACTGCATCAGATTTAGCATATTTAACCTATTTAGCAGCCATTTCAGCCTTTTTTATCAAGGATGAATGTTACAACCGTTTTTATAAAAACTTGCTTAATACGATTATTAGACTGAAAAAGTCTATTAAATATGCTTAATATCATATATATTTCAACATATTTAATAAACCTGCATAATTATTTTAACAGGCTGAGTAGTATGTAGTTTAAACTTATTAAATAAAAATTGTAAAATATGCTAAACAGGCTGAGAAGGCTGTTAAATAGGCTTAGAAGGATATATGTATTTTATACTTATGTTATAAAACATTAATGATTTATACATAATTTATGAATTCCTTAATATTGTCATGTTTCCGGAATATTAACACAAATTTGGATTTGAAATATTGCAACCAAAAGTTAATTAAATCATTTCATTATTAATAAATGTTATTGAATTATGATTTTATTTATACGTGCAAATGGTAACTCAGATAATATCAATAGAGAAGCAAATACTAAATAGCATAAATAATTTTTATAAATTGAAGGTTTCATGACACAACTTCGTTAAATATTTGTAGTCAAGCACACAAGTTAAATTATACACTATATTTGATTGTTTAAATTTTGTGTTGGTAAAAGAAATATTAGGATTTCATGCATTTGAAAGTACGAAGTACAACATTATTTCAAAAATACGTTTGGGTACATTTCTTTATACTTCAATGTAATTTTAGTGATCCCACTAGCAGTAAATAGTAGGACGCAGCAGGGACCTATACAATCACAGTGTTTGTGTAGGTCCCTTGACGCAGCGGCGGTTACCATTAAGGATGCGCCCCGCTGCTCTTCATACCGCAATGCCTGTGTTCTTATCAATCATAACAGTTTACATAATAGCATGACGCAACGACGGTTGTCCACGAGCGTGTGTGTATCAGAGTTTATTTACAGGTCCTACTGGCCTCTTCACGAGGCCTTTGTTGTTGTCCACGAGCATGCGCCATGCCGCATGCTGTTGTTTTTCTTTTTTTATCGAGTGCACCGGGATTGTCTCCCATATGGCCATCGCCCCCAGAAAGACGTGTTAGTTGGTTACGGGGGATAGTGCAAGATACAGGAGACACCCCGTTCCAGAGGTGACCCTGGGTCTTTTAGTGCCCGGTGTATAGCACCTAGTACACTGCACCTCGGTTTAATGTCTCATGCGAAAGACGAGTTAGTAGGTGAGGTGCAGCGGGGGATCGAACCAGCGATCTCTGGATTGTGAAGCCAGTGTGTTACCACTAGACCACGGATCCGCTACGATGCCGCTCTTTATACCGCGCTGCCTTTGTTCTTATGATTGTTATCAGTAAAAATTAGCGACATCATACTCCCGCACCAGATGTGCCTTAATTTGCATACCATTGCCATTGAAATTCTGAAATAATTTTACAATATACAACGAATATTCGTCTGTTAGAATTTGATTTAAGTCTCAAATGAAATGTATCGCACAGTGAAAACTGGTATCCGGACTTTCGTTCCCACAGAAATCGTTCCTACGCTACTGTTCACAAGGCGAATATTCGTACCTACATTGATTTTACAACCCGGACATACGTTCAAACGTTATATTGACAACCCGGACGATCGTTTTTACATTTGTTCTAACAGTTAGATGCGAAACCCAACTAAAGAGTATACGCTAATCAATGTTTAACACATACAATCATCTGAGTGTAGGACATTAGCCCTCTCGGACATTAGCCCCTAGGATAAAAGCCCCTAGGACAAAAGCCCCATAGGATATTAGCCCCATAGGACACTTGACCCTTAGGACAAAAGCCCCTTAGGACGTCTGTTGAAAAATGATTATGCAATTTAACATCATTATGCAATCTTGTTACCTTGTTATTATGAAATAATAAATATGCAATTTTGATTGTATCTTGTAGTTAAAGAAGAAACAAAAATATGAAAATCTTTCAAATTAAAAAATACTTCATAGTTAATTGATTAACCACCAATAGTTATAGTAAAATAGTAAAGACATCGTGAAAAACACTAAAATGTACGTGTGTGGTTCAAGCTATATATTTTAATATATATATATATATGTATTAGACTTCAACATATTAATATTTGTATGTATTTGCATATGAAATTTAAAAAAAAAGGAATAAAATACTTACTTTAAAAAAGTAAAGAATGCTTTAAAACACCTGGGGCTAATGTCCGAGCGTGCACTTTTTTGAAGGGGCTTATGTCCTAGGGGCTTATGTCCTAGGGGCGTATGTCCGAGAGGGCTTATGTCCGTACTCCCAATCATCTGACATTTCAATTAACGTTACTTCAATTTACCCAGTATGTGCTATGCTTCGAGGTTCATTGGAACACCAAGAAACACAGTTCTTGCTTTCCAATATAAAAATATAACACAGTTGTGAAAAGAAACACAATACTTAAATACAATGTACTGAATTATTCGAAATACCAATTAAGAAATTGCGCACTGTTATATGTTTAGGTAAAAATTGATAGCAATGACTGGGATAGCTATAATGCAGGTACCTATATCCGAAGTGTCAGTATAATGTAGGAACGAATGTCCGGGCTATCAAAATTACGTATTAACGAATATCCGGGCTGTCAAAAGAATGTATGAACCATTGTCGGGTTGTCAAAACAACTTGGCAACGAATGTCCGCCTGCGAATAATTAGGGTACGAAATATATAAAAGCTACAGAGTTAAACAGATTTAGTATGTTGCCAAGATGATGAAGAAGGAGACATTTGTTTGTTTTGATTTAAGGCATATTATATAATAATAAGCATAAAAACATTTGGTCAAGTGGTTCCCCACCCCCCCCCCCACCACCAAATAAACAAACACACTCACATACAAGCACCCTTTTTAATTTCTCATGAAGAACTAGGAAAAACTGGAAATAGCAGCAATATGATTGTATTCGTCCCGTCTTTTTCGATTCAAGAAAGCTGGAATGCTGGGACATGGCAATGGTCTATACGTAACGCGGTTTAGGTCGCGGAAGGACCTCGTAAGACTTCGAATTACTGACATAAACAGCAGGCGATGCACGTTTTAAGAATACAGATTATTTTTAAATAGTCGTTCAACCATGTAAGCTACATAGTAAGTTTTATTGAACTACAAGTTATCATAAATTATATTACAGATTATATACCAGAACCCCACATTCATTTTGAACATAAATATAAAACGAAATCTCCACTAATACTATAGCTGAAATACGGTTAAATGAATATATTAATTTTGATGTTGCATCTTATTAATGCCAGAGACATAGAATATGGCAAATGTTTTATTTGAATGTGCACATTATTTGACATAAAATCTATATGACAATTTTGACTTTTATAGCATGTGTTACAGATTTTCGTGAACTCATATTTCCTCGCTTTAAATTCTATTAGAAAGTGTACATTATTATACGTTAGTTACCCTGAACGTACGTAGCCAAATACAGCATTTCACCACATGAAATATCACATCATTTTTCATTTCAATTAATTATTAAAAAGTCTTTCATTAAAATTTTGTTGTTATGATTATAAACAGTCATTACCATCATTATATGTTACTGTAAGTAATTATGAATACATTAATTAATTCAGAAATATTTGTAGTGTATTTTATATTGTCGTTGTAATTTCTTCCTGCTATATTTACACTTTTTTATTATGTTTTATTTGTTCCACGCGTTGGGACTTCTTTTAAAACGTCAATCTTATAACAAATCCCTCTAGATACAATTATGGATATGTTTTTTTCGATTTGCCAATATGATTAGATGGTCTGTAATCATTATGAACAATTAATGCGGTGGATTTCATATGCATGTAATGCATAATATGGTGTCAGCTGACTATGCATAATATTCCAAATGGGATTGAAATATAGGTCCGTATGTGCATTTGTATTGAAAAAAAGGCAATTGCTAAATAAATACATTATTATTCTGAATAAATTATTTCTGGCGGTTACATGTTCGATTAAAATAGTTATGTTGGTACAATTATTAATATTTTACTGAACAAATACAAATGGCATGAACGTGAAAATCTTAATCAAATCATTCTTTCAAATCCAATGATGCTCGGTGTTTTTTGCCTGCGAAAGGGAATGTGTTAAAATCGATTCATGATTGGTTTATCGCGTGCTCATCAGCTCATTTGATTGACAGCTTGAGGATACGCTAACTAACCCCCGCCCCCCGGTCGGTAGCCAATAAAAATAACTCGTTCGATCTCACTGACACGCTGGACGCTGGCGACACGCTGTTGCTATTCCTAGATGTCTAACGCGGAGTGATAATAAAAGTCGCGGGGTTTCTACTCAGTTAAATATGTGCAATTTTCCATTATTGTTTTTGAAAGGATTTCATTGAGTCTTACATCTTACAATATGGTAATTATTATATTGCTTTAAATACTAACGCAAATTATAATTGTGCTCGTTTACATGCTGAAAGACAAACATGTAAGTGACGATGGATTATATTCAAGAGTTCGTTGAAAAAAAAACAGGACAATCGGATCAACTTTCAACTTTCATATTCTCTCCACTCAGTGTTGCTGTGTCTTACACAATGCAAGTTGCAAAACGAGAGTATGATATAAAACTAAGAAAACAGTTCAGATGAAGTAAAAAAAAAGGCCATGCTTAACACTTGGATGCTAAACACCGCATAACAACAATGGCAATGAAGACACTATGATGGTGTGAAACATTTCGGGGCTATGGTACAGAATCCAACTTCATTTAGAAGTAAGTGTTTTCTTTTGTGTTTTATGAAAAAAACATGTGGAGGAATTGACGTGTTCAGAAGTATGTAAGGCAAAATAGAAAACAAAGCTAAACATTCGATCTAAATAAGACTTTGTGTTTACCAGCAATTTTTTGAAGATTAGTTTTTGTTATATCTGTGTAAAATAATATATTCAGCATTTTTTAAAATAATTTCCTTAAAACAAGGAATAGCTGCTTTGTAGTAAGCTCATTGGGTCATTGTCGACCTGAAATGGCTTGAAGTCACCCGGGGGTGACTTAAAGCCGATTCTAGTCATCCATCCGGTCGGCTTGAAGTCATACCAGGGTGACATGAATAAGATTGAAGTCACCCTATAGGGTGACAAGTAGTGCTCACACGGGTACCCGAAAATACCCGAAACCGCGGGTCAAAAAAAAAAATCCGCGATTCCGGGTCAAAGTTTTCGCAAACGGTACCGGGTCGGGTCAATATTTTTTCAAAAGAAAGGCCTAAAATCAACTCTGCCGTTTTGTTCTGGCCGTTTTGAAATGTGCCGTTCTGACTTTCCATCTCGCTTCCGGATTAAATAATATAGTTTCGTGGTTTCAAAATCTCGATTTCAAAGCTCATGTTTCTGTGTAATTATAAGTATTGTGTCAGTATGTGTGTATTGATTACCAAGTGAATAAAGAGGAAAAAAAATTATTGACGCGGTAAGGGGTTCGATTCGCAAGTATGGGCGTATTTCGGTTGTAAATCCGAAAACGAAAAGGACATTATGATACCGACAAAGGCATGACTGTTAGTAAAAATTGTAAAGTTAAACTAGTGTGCAAAACTCGTTCTACTGTCGAGGTGGTGAAGCTACCTGTCCAGTCGTTTTTCCAGTTAAGATTCTGATGATAACAACAACATTCCTTAAGCTCTCTGTTGTGGTGAAACAACAAACTGCACTTACTAAACTGTTTGGGGATATCTTTTATGAGCGGTGTTTTAGTTAGATAGGATAAATAGTTAAGATTTCCAGTCCTTACACCCCCTGGACGTTACACCCCTAGTCTTTACACCCTCTAAGCCTGGACATTACACCTCCCAAGATGTAAACATAATCGATTAGGTTATTAAGGTGTGATCACACCTACCATAAGGCACACTTCACTTGATTAATGATGTTCCTGCTTTAATGTGTGTCCAATAGGGGTCTGTCCAATTTTTTATTGTTTGTTTGTCTGTATGTCTGTCTTATTGATGTGCAGTTTAAATTAGGAAATAACAATATTTTGGTGTGAAAAACATTGTTCTTTGATCTTTTCAAATAATTTGTTAATTATCAAAGTGTAATAATAACACCTAAAATTAAAAGAGTTTGTTCACACCATTATTATTAAATTTCATTAGTCAGAGTTGGTCAATTGGATTTTTCTGGTCAAAATGTGTGTTGTTGAACTGTCACACCTTACCTGTCATGTATTCTTACCTAGATTTTTTAAATTAGTTTTAAACAAAATAGTGAAAAAAATATTTTATTTTCAATTGATATAAAAATAATTGTGTTTTGTTTATTCTTAATATTTATTTTATTTATCATTATTTTTATTTCTTCAAGTATTTTCTGTCTGTATATTCTTGAATAAAAGTATTTATGATTTAGATGCATATTATTACAGTCATTCTGGTGAAATAAAAATTAATGTTTTAGATGATGGCTGCTCAATTAAATAATTTGAGCAACCATTTATCTCATCAGTGTCATCTTACAAGACAAATCCAATTAGTGGTTCATAAGTTGATAACACCTTTCTAATCTAATCAATATCTTGGGAGGTGTAACGTCCAGGCTTAGAGGGTGTAAAGACCAGGGGTGTAACATCCAGGGGGTGTAACGACTGGACACCATAGTTAAATACGTTAATTTCAAGAATGTTAAGATTCAAGTAACTAAGAAATTCTAACAAAGCACGCATTGACGTTAGTTTTAAAATGTGCAGTGCACATAATTTTGACCAATAGGCAATTAAGCAAACGTCCAAAAAAGGTTATTTCCAGAGTTGCATTTCTTGAATAATCTGTATGAACATAAATAGCCTAAGCTAAGTTTTTAGCATTGAGTTGTATGTTATCTTTCATAATTTAAATAAGAATATTAAGTATTTAAAATATCTATGTATACTATTTTATTAGGTTTATTTTTATTAATAAATAAATTAATCATCACTAAATTTTATGTTTTCACAGTTGAAAGAAGAAAGATGGGTTAGCCATAGACTGTGTTTTGTGACCTCTGAACGCAGGCTGGATCAAACCTACTATGAATCAACGCAGGCGTTGATCTGTGAGCCCTGGTGGTAATCAAGTTTTACCAAGGTGAGATGACATTAACAAAAACATATTTGTTGAAGCAAATTAGCATGCTTATACTGATAGAGTGCACTTTTGTGGTTGAATTCAGTTTTTGGTTTGCTGCTTGTTTTTCTTTGTGATCATTCCAATTTAGACAAGTAATCTTTTTGGTTTATACTTAAATAACATCAGTTGGAACACCCTAATAAAACACAATACTCCCAAATACATATTACAAATGCTTATTAATACTTCTTTATTTTTATTTATATAAATTAATGTTCTTAAAAAGTTATTTGTAACTTTTGTGTATGTACGTTTTATTTTGAAACATGAGAACTCAATAAATTACATGTTCTCCTGAAACATCAATCAAAGCCAGTTTTTTTTCATCATTTTGAGAATGGGACTGGGTCCCTTTGGATTGGAAAATATAGCTACTTTTTCCTAAAATTTGGAAAATAATGTAGTTCATTTAATGCTACCAACTAGTTAAAAATATATATTGAAAGTGATATAAAAAATGATTTCAAAATTATATTTTATCAACTTATTTAGCTGGATTTGGAGATAATTGATCTGTTTAGACTTATTAAACAATATTCTTTTTTAGAAACCTTCAATTAGCATTTTTATGGTCTATATGGGAAAGATATATTCTTTTTATGTCCCCCACTATAGTAGTGGGGGACATATTGTTTTTGCCCTGTCTGTTGGTCTGTTGGTTGGTCTGTTGGTTGGTTGGTTTGTGCCAACTTTAACATTTGCAATAACTTTTGCAATATTGAAGATAGGAACTTGATATTTGGCATGCATATGTATCTCATGGTGCTGCACATGTTGAGTGGTGAAAGGTCAAGGTCATCCTTCAAGGTCAAATATATGGGTCAAAATCGCTCATTTAATGTACACTTTTGCAGTATTTCAATATTCAAGATAGCAACTTGATATTTGGCATATGCCATGTGTATCTCATGGTGCTGCACAATTTGAGTGGTGAAAGGTCAAGGTCAAGGTCATTCGTCAAGGTCAGATGTCAAATATATGTGGCCAAAATCGCTCATTTTATGAGTTCTTTTGCAATATTGAAGATAGCAACTTGATATTTGGCATGCATGTGTATCTCATGGAGCTGCACATTTTGAGTGGTGAAAGGTCAAGGTCAAGGTCATCCTTCAAGGTCAGATGTCAAATATATGTGGCCCAAATCGCTAATTTTATGAATACTTTTGCAATATTGAAGATAGCAACTTGATATTTGGCATGCATGTGTATCTCATGGAGCTGCACATTTTTAGTGGTGAAAGGTCAAGGTCAAGGTCATCCTTCAAGGTCAAATATATGGGTCTAAATTGCTCATGTAATGTCACTTCTGCAATATTGAAGCTAGCAATTTTATATTTGAAATGCATGTGTATCTCATGGAGCTGCACATTTTGAGTGGTGAAGGGTCAAGGTCATCCTACAAGGTCAAACGTCATATAGGGGGACATTGTGTTTCACAAACACATCTTGTTCCTATTGGGAATTGATGCTCCTACTGGTCCATTATTTGAACGAAAAAAACACATACTGATAACATGCAGTGTTATGTTCCCACAAAAATAAATAGTTTTGACTTGTGTTGTTAAATAAGTGTGTGTGTTTTATGCTTACAAATACTTCAAAAATAGAAAATAAAAGTGTTTTCAATTATGAATAGTATACATTGGCTATGTATCAAGTTATAAAGCTGTATGGCATGTGTACAAAATGTTTGGATTTTGTAAGTGTGTGTGTTAAACTTGTATAATTATGGGAGTTTTCAGGTCAGTTGCAGGTTTTCAGTTTGGAATAGAGGGTACTTTTCTGTTGGGATTGTAGCCATACACTGTATAATTGCTCTTATTTGAAAAGTAAAAAAAACACTTACGGCTCAGTTCAAAAAAGTATTTTAAAAACCGGTAGCAGGACAATTGATTAATTGATGTTTATTTTTTACAACACATAGACTTCAAATGAAGCACAAAGATGTTTTTAATGCAAGCATTATGCATTTAACCAATTTACTCACTTTTGACTCATGCTTATTATCTCTTGCAGCATTTTGATGCAAATATTACCTGAAAGCTATATCAATAACATACCTTATGTATTGCAAATAGTTTTAAATGGCTAAATAATATTGGCTTAAATATATACTACAAAACATTAACGCACAATTTTAATAGTACGCACAAATAAAATAACTTTTGGCTTCAGTATTTTGACCCATGCAAATTATATCTGACCCCTGAAATGTTAAAGCACAGGTTTAGTTGACTTTTGGTATTAAAAAGCTATTGAAATCTCCGATAACACATTTAATTCTGTTTATTAAGATTCTCTATGCTGGGTCCGTGAAATTCATATACCTGTTAATGTGAGTAATCTTCATTAATTTTGCCTGTTTTTAGCCCACCTGAACACAATATGTGAGCTTTTGTGATCACCTTTTGTCCGTTGTTGGTCTGTCATTGGTTGTCAACATTTGCAATTTTCATGCATCACCTTCAAAACACTTCGTTGCAATGATTACATCAAAACAGTGTCACATGGGGTTAAATTAGGTTAGTTGGTCAAATTGAAGATACAATCTTGTTAACACTCTAAGAGACTACTGTAATTACTCTAAGTTTTCAGATACTTAAAAAAAGTTATTATCCAAAAATTTAGATTCCAACAATAATTTTATAAATACAGGTGTCCCAAAATTAAAAGACACTCTACAAATTCTTCATTGACGATCAGAAATGGCTATGCAACATAAAACATCCAATCAGGGCCCTCAATTTTCCGTTTTTGGGGCCAACATTCAGCCACATTGCCCCCCGTAAAATAGTATACTTTGTTCCAATATTTCTGCTAAAAAGCGCCCCCTCCTAATTTTTGTCACCTACAGGTAACAGGTTTCACCAGAAGGGACCTATGGTTTGTGCTCCGCCAGTCTGTCAGTCTGTCCGTCACACTTTTCTGCATCCTGCGATAACTTAACAAGTTCTTAATATTTTTTCATGACACTTAAAAGATGGATAGATGGCAATATGGACATTATGCATGTCATTTCATTTTGTTCCTACGTCAAAAATTCTGGTTGCTTTGGCAACAAATAAAGCAAGCAAATTCGTTGAATTGATATCCCCCGCCAATATGCATCTGGACACAAAAGTGTTATATTTGACACTAAAAAAAGCTTTTTTTGCAAGATACAAAGGGCCATGACTCTGCGTGCATCATCCTCTTATCCATATATATATATATATATATATATATATATATATATATATATATATATATACTCAAACTAAGTTTCAATGATATCCCCCAAAGCACTTCCAAGATATAACCCCCGACGGACGGACAGACAGACAGACGGATGGAAGGATGGATGGACAACGCCAAAACAATTTCCCTCCGCGGATGGCGGGTGATAAAAACATTCTGACAATGGTGGAATTTCTGACAATGGTGGAGCCAGTAGGGGACCATATTGCTTGGCAATCTCTTGTTTATTGTGTTGTTTTTATCCCCACGCTGCACTATTTGGAACTTTGATCTGACCTCTGGGTCAAAAGTTAAGGGTGTTGGTGTTGGGCCAGGTCAGAGGTTTTCACTCATTTTGAATGTTATTTTACATTAACTTCTTCATTTCTACACCGATTTACTTCAAATTGATACTGAACATCTCTTATGACAATACAGTCAATATAAACTATGCATGGCTGCATTACCAACCCTGGGGCGCCCCCCCCACACATAGGCCACTCAAAATTGCCTTTTACTCTAACTTCTTCATTTCTACACCGATTTACTTCAAATTGATACTGAACATCTTTTTTGGCAATACGGTCAATCGCAACTATGCATGGCCCTATTATCAACCCTGGGGCGTTCCCGCCCACATAGACCACGCTCACCCAAAATTGCCTTTTACCACAACTTCTTCATTTCTACACGGATTTACTTCAAATTGATACTGAACATCTCTTATGACACTACCGTCAATCTCAAGTATGCATGGCCCCATTACCAACCCGGGGGCGTCCCCCTGGGTCAAACATGCGGCGTGGGGATACGCGTCGGCCTCTGCCCCGCCATTTCTAGTTACTTTTATACCTATGTTGGCAGCGGGTATCGTGCTATTAAAGGGATCTTTTCACGTTTTGGTAAATTTACAAAATTGAAAAAAGTTGTTTCAGATTCGCAAAATTTCGCTTTAGTTATGATATTTGTGAGGAAACAGTATTACTGAACATTTACCATGGTCTAATATAGCCATAATATGCATCTTTTGACGATTTAAAAACCTAAAAATTATAAAGCGTTGCAACGCGAAACGATTGAATAATTTGGAGTGTTCTGTCGTTGTCGTTCAATTTAGTGAAACTACGATGATTACTTATAAAAGGTATAAAATAATATAATTAAGTATGCCTGGCAGAATAGCCCAGAGGGCTGTTGCGTTTTTACTTTAGGTTACTCCAGAACTCCGGGGGTCACTGGTTCGAAACCAGTTGCGGGCTACTTTTTTTTCTTTTTTGTAATTTTATTCTTGATTTTTTACTGGAGCTTTGAAGATCCAATGTTTACATTTATCAATTTAAAGCATTTAATGACTTATTTCAAAACATGCCAAAATCTGTGAAAAGGCCCCTTTAACCTTAGATTAAATGTATATTAATGTAAATTACATAAAAATATAGCAATTTTAAGTGTTGAATGGTTTGTGAAACTATCTTCTTATGTTCCCCTTTTCGCCCAAAACGATGCGAATTCCCCCCTGTAAGGGCCCAGCCCCAATCCCCCAAAGTGTAGCAAGGGCCCTGCCAATGTATTAATGCCTAATATCATGTGCTTGTAAACTACCATGCTGTATAGCATACATTACTTGAATATATATATATATATATATATATATATATATATATATATATATATATATATATATATATATATATATATATATATATATATATATATATATATATATATATATATATATATATATATATAACACTTGTCAGAATGTTTTCTCAGCATGCTTGTAACGGGGTCAATTATGGTTAAAACAAGGAAAGGTCACTTGCTCAAATTAAATATAAAAAAATTAGACCGCTTGAGAGGCAACATTTATTTTTCACTTTTCATGAATCTTGGTGAGAACCATTGTCCCAATGATATCTCCAATTACTTGGATATTACCTAATCTGGGATCAAAAACTAGGTCACAATGTCAAATTTTAAGAAGAAGCTTGTGAACACTAGAGATCAGATAGCATTTAGTTCCCAATCTTCATTACATTTGGTCAGAACATAAATATAAATCATATTAATTTTCCTCAAGTTAAAAACTGGGTCTAAATTGGTAAAAATATAAATAAATAAAGAGGTCAAATAAAGGAAAAAAGTGGAACACTAAAGAGACCATTATAGCCAGATGATCATAAGTTTTTTTATAACCAGCGAATGCTAAATCGGCCAATATGGAAACTGGGTCTTGTGGGTTGAAAAAAAATCGTAGCAGGGTGAAGTCAATTAAAAAACGTGTGAAAGCTTTAGAGGGCACATTTATTCATACATAATGAAACTTGGTCAGAACATAAATTTTTGTCTAATTGGTGTCTCTATATGCATTTAGGTTGCATAGATAAGGTAAGTTGGTCAAGCTCTTGCAGGTCTTTTTCAGGCATATTGAAGGGTCCGTAAGGTAGACCCATTCCCCATTTGGCGAAGTAGAATGTTTGTGAAAAAATTGTAATTAATTTTTATGCCCCCCTTCGAAGAAGTGGGGGTATATTGTTTTGCTCATGTCGGTCGGTCGGTCCGTCGGTCGGTCTGTCCACTAGATTGTTTCCGGATGATAACTCAAGAACGCTTTTATAAGCATAGGATCATAATACTTCATAGGTAGATTGATCATGACTGGCAGATGACCCTTATTGATTTTGAGGTCACTAGGTCAAAGGTCACGGTGACCAAAAATAGTAAAATGGTTTCCGGATGATAACTCAAGAACGCTTTCGCCTAGCATCATGAAACTTCATAGATGCATTGATCATGACTCGCAGATGACCCTTATTGATTTTGAGGTCACTAGGTCAAAGGTCACAGTGACCCGAAATACTAGTAAAATGGTTTCCGGATGATAACTCAACAACGCTTACGCCTAGGATCATGGAACTTGATAGGTACATTGATCATGACTCGTAGATGACCCCTATTGATTTTCAGGTCACTAGGTCAAAGGTCAAGGTCATGGTGAACCGAAACAGTAAAATGGTTTCCAGATGATAACTCAATAACGCTTAAGCCTAGGATCATGAAACTTCATAGGTACATTGATCATGCCTTAAGATGACCCCTATTGATTTTCATGTTACTAGGTCAATGGTCAAGTTCACGGTGACTCAACTTAGAAAAATGGTTTGCGGCTTATAAATTAAGAAAGCTTACGCCTAGGATCATGAAACTTCATAGGTACATTAATCAAGACTTGCAGATGACCCCTTTTGATTTTCAGGTCACTAGGTCAAAGGTCAAGGTCATGGTGAACCGAAACAGTAAAATGGTTTCCATATGATAACTCAAGAACGCTTATGCCTAGAATCACGAAACTTCATTGGCCATGACTCGCAGATGACCTTTATTGATTTTCATGTCACTAGGTCAAAGGTCAAGGTCACGGTGACCCGAAACAGTAAAATGGTTTCCAGATGATAACTCAAGAACGCTTAAGCCTAGGATCATGAAACTTCATAGGTACATTGATCATGACTGCAGATGACCCCTATTGATTTTCAGGTTACTAAGTCAAAGGTCAAGTTCACGGTGACTTAACTTAGAAAAATGGTTTCCGGATTTTAACTCAAGAAAGCTTACGCCTAGGATCATGAAACTTCATAGGTACATTGATCATGACTCGCAGATGACCCCTATTATTTTTCAGGTCACTAGGTTAAAGGTCAAGGTCACTGTGACTCGGACACAGTAAACTGGTTTCCGGATAATAACTCAAGAAAGCTTACGCCTAGGATCATGAAACATATAGGTACATTGATCATGACTCGCAGATGTCCTGTATTGATTTTCAGGTCACTAGGTCAAAGGTCAAGGTCACGGTGACTCGACACAGTAAAATTGTTACCTGATGATGTCTCAAGAATACTCATAGGCCTAGGATCATCAAACTTAATAGGTTCATTGATCATGACTTCCAGATGGCCCCTATTGATTTTTAGGTCACTAGGTCAAATGTCAAGGTCACAGTGACAAAAACGTATTCACACAATGGCTGCCACTACAACTGACAGCCCATATGGGGGCATGCATGTTTTACAAACAGCCCTTGTTTCTAACTGTTTTATAGAAAGAAGTGCGTATTTATTAGTACATATGTATATCTAAATTGTATTTAACAGTATATAGCTATGATTTATGAGATTTTTTCTTGTAATTGGAATCACTATAACGAGTTATATTAAAGTATATTTTTCCCCAAATCAATGGACTGTTTGCTCAAAGAAAATCCCAATCCTGAAAATATTTTTTTCCAAACGGAAAAAGCATGCTGTAATCTACAGGCCACATTTATTGCTTAATGTTCAAAAGAAGATTGGTGAGAGAATTTGTACCAATGATATATTTAGAATACAAAAACAGGATAATGTGGGACAAAATTGCTTCACTAAGTCATATTAAAGGATATACTTATATGCCAGTGTAGAATTCACATTTGTGTGCACAATATTCTTTAAATGAATAGAATTGATAAGAAAAGCAGTTTATCACTCCAGTAAACACATTTTTGAAACACTCCTAAAAATGATTGTGGTTTGCTCAAAATCATTCCTTCCAGTTTTCGGGGGAAATTTTCCCTTACAAGTCGGTTCTGAAATCCTATGACCACCTACTTCTCAGAACCCTTTATTTCCTTGGGGTTTCAAGTGAGCGCCTTTCGGCTTATGAACCTGTTGAAATACTTAGTTCTACTGATGGTATTCAGGAGAAATATTGTTTTCAGTTTCAAGATGGTGCGTCCACAAAAGTATGTGTCTCTTGAAGGCCAAGAAGACTTCCTTAAAAAGTACCTTCATCTGAAACTACTGAAAGCAGATATTAAAGAACCACATTCAGTTATTGGTGTTATATGTGTGCATATTTTCAAAATGAACAATGTTAAGCTTAGAAGATCAATTTATAAGAAGATCATATCATTGAAAAAGGTATCACCTGAAATGGAGCCTCAACCAACAACCAATGAAACATTAGTTGAAGGTATGTTTGACATGGGCAGTACAGAAATGAATACTGAAATGGAAAATCCGAAAAAGGTATCATCTGAAATGGAGCCTCAACCAACAACCAATGAAACAGTTGAGAGTATAAGTGACATGGACAGTACAGAAATGAATCCTGAAATGGAAAATCCTAAAAAGGTATCATCTGAAATGGAGCCTCAACCAACAACCAATGAAACATTAGTTGAAGGTATGTTTGACATGGGCAGTACAGAAATGAATACTGAAATGGGAAATCCTAAAAAGGTATCATCTGAAATGGAGCCTCAACCAACAACCAATGAAACATTAGTTGAAAGTATGTTTGACATGGGCAGAACAGAAATGAATCCTGAAATGAAAAATCCTAAAATGGCAGACACCCCGCCAAAAATACAGAACATTCTAATGAAAGTACGATAGAATTGAAAAAGACAAATGAAAGTGACATTCTTGATGACAGTATGTTGAGCAAACAGTCAGAAGTGAAGGACCAATTTCTTCAAGAGTTCACTGTTATTTTAGAATATATGGAATGGAAGAAGATCCGGCCTTTAAAAGGAACACACACTTTAGTGAAAGGATCAGGTTGGCCATCACTTCTGGCTGAGAAATTCAACCAGATGATACCAGGATGCGTCCTCTCCTTCAAGAACCATACTGTATACAATGGTTCCAGAGGTGGTTACTTTAGGGCAAACGCACATTGCAAGCATGAGGGTTGCGGGGCCTTTGTTTTTTCAATGAGAAAGAAGCCTCCAAAACACTCGAGTGCACAGATCCTTGTAACTGTTACCCACCCATATACAAGACACTCGCGCATGGCAATTAAAAAAAGGCGACTTCAAGGACAGCAGCGTAAAGAGACACAAAAAAGGCTGAGAATGTCGAATCCTTCAAAATTGTTCTATGAACAACTAGGGAGCATGGACCGCAAACAATTTTCAAGTGGGAATTACACACAATCCCAATCAAAAGAAGTCCTTAGACAGGCTAAGAGTGAGTGGAACTTGGCTGAGATTGAACACAAGGATCCTTTCACAGAACTATGTATTGTGGCATCAACCCTGGCAGACTGTCTTCCTGGAAAAAGCAATAGCCTCAACTTGCGAGGTTATGTGCAGACCATCTCATACCAGCCATTCTCTACAATACTGTTTTCCTACGAGTCATTGATGGCAGCAAAGAACAACATACAGAATGCAGATGGAACCTTTTACTTTGATGCCACTGGGGGAGTAGCTTTTTTAGCTGGAAAAAGTCGCCGCAAATTGCTTTATTATGCTCTGGTGCAAAAAGGACTGAACAACTCTGTGGTGCCTGTGCTACAGTTTCTCCTGGAAAATCAAACCACAGTGGCCATAGTCAATCCACTGCTGCTGTTTTTCACTGCATTAAAAAAGTGCACAAAACACTGTTCACCTAAACGTGTGGAAATGGATTTCAGTTGGGCAATTATCCACAGTGTTCTACAAGTTTTGAACTGCACTACCATTCATGTGTACATCAAATATTGTTACATGCTGATAACAGCTAAGATTTCTGCTGACACAGACACAACTGTGATACATATATGTTCAGCCCACATGGTTAAAACTTGCAGGGACTACTTGAGGGACAAAGTTCCCAATAAAGTCATCAGACAAAATGCAATCAAGGCATTCAGTCTCCTGCAGAATTGTACATAACTGACTAAAATGGAAGATGTATGGCGGATGATTGTGGTGGTGTTTTCTTCCCGCTACAAGACAAAGCGAGTAGAGGAGTCCATTAAGAGGTTCCAGGAGATGCCTGAACTGGTGGAAGATGTATCACCCAATGAAGATCATGGTAAGAAAACATTTTGTATAATGGATCTACCGTAAAAATGATCGCATGAATATTTCATATAGATTTATAACCTTCTTTCCTATTGTTTCATCCATTCCTATTGATTCATCCACCCCCTTATTTTGATAATTATGACATATTTCTGATAAAACTTAAGTTTGTTATGCTTATTCAAAAGAATTTACATTATATTCTTATAGACTAATTATCACAAAAATACTGTTTAAAAGTGAATATTTTCAGAATTATTGGTATTTACACAGCAAGTGTAGCTGATTTTACTTAAATTTTACTTGAATTTAATTTTTCCGTATTTTTTATTATTTTTATATATAAATTTCAAAACATTCAAATAAACTCATAATAAGCCTTTGGAGGACACATTTAAAGTATGTGATTTCTTGTTGTATATTTTTTATCAACGAAAACTATTGAGTGGTTTTAATATATGTGCTTATAAAAACACATTATTTCATGCTTTGGAATATGAGAATAATCAGTGAAAAAAAAACATCAATTAAACCTTTGTTTTCGTTTCCTTAATAAAAACATTTTTTTTCCCCAGATCAAATGATCAGGGGTATATTGTTTTGGGCCGGTCTGTCATTGTATGTGTGTCTCTGTGTGTTTGTGTGTCTGTCCAAAAACTTAACCTTGGTCATAACTTTTGCAATATTGAAAATAGTTACTTGATATTTAACATGCATGTGTATCACAATTTGGAGCTGCGCACAATTTGAGTGGTGGTAGGTCAAGGTAAAGGTCATCCTTCAAGGTCAAAGGTCAAATAAATTGCTTCAAAGCGGCGCAGTAGGGGGCATTGTGTTTCTGACAAACACATCTCTTGTTTAACTTGATATCATTGTCATGATATAGGCTGATAATATTTTTAAAAGATATATCTTGCTAGTATTGGTTATTGTTCTGGTTAAAACAGAAACACCTATTGTGTTTTTATTGGCTTCTGACATTTTAAAGTTTTAAAGCATACACTTTTACTTGATTTTAACACTGTTTTTTATTTGATGAAGAAAACATTTATGGATATATACTGCTGAATGGATGATTGAATATTAAGTCTTAAGAGGAAACAGCATAATGAAGTCACTTACAAATTGTAAATGGACTGTCCATGTACATCATCCAATAAATGGTTAAAGGGGCCTTTTCACATATTTTGGCATTTTTTTTAACTTATTCATTAAATGCTTTATATTGATAAATGTAAACATTGGATCATAAAAGCTCCAGTAAAAAATCAAGAAAAAAATTAAAAAAAGGAAAAGAACATTGCCAGGAGCAGGTTTCGAACCAGTGACCCCTGGAGTCCTGCCAGGGTCCTGAAGTAAAAACGCTTTAGCCTACTGAGCTATTCCGCCGAGTACACATTCTTGACGTATTTTATACCTTATATAAGCAATCTGCGTAGTTTCACAAAATTTAACGACAAAAACAGAACTCTCCAAATTATTCAATCGTTTCGCGTTGCAACGCTTTATAATTTTTAGGTTTTAAAATCGTCAAAAGATGCATATAATGGCTATATTAGAGCATGGTTAATGTTCAGTATTACTGTTTCCTAACAAATATCAGAGCTAAAACGAAAATTTGCGAATCTGAAACAACTTTTTTTCAATTTTGTCAATTTACCAAAGCGTGAAAAGATCCCTTTAAATCCCTATAAATGCAAAATAATTTTGTATACAGTCGAAACTCGGTTGGTTCTTATTTCCGATTGACTCAAACTCTCCTCAATGTACTGATTTTGTATTGCTTTATATTCCTATTAATTTCTGTGTAGTTTCCGAGGGTTGAATAATTGCAAGATGTAATTTTTCTACAGGATTCAGAGGATCCGCTTGTCCTGGTTGTCATTTCTGAGATTAGCGTTAATTCGTAGAAAAATTGGGGAGGGGGGTACGACCAATGCTGTGAAAGCATTTCATAAGCAGCCAGAAATATCCTGGGCCTGCAAAACCTCTCCGCATATAAAACTGGTAAATTCTGCCAAAGCATTTTTGAAACAAGTGATTTCATTGGCTGTCGTTTCTCAATCTCACAATTAAAATGGATCTTTTAAAATATGTTTGGTATTTCTTTGTTGATTTGTGTGCAAATGGCGTTTTGTGAGGTAAATACTTCAAGAACAAACAAATCTCACAAAATCTGGGAGATTCACACATAAGTTAAAAACAAATTTAAATGGGAACGGTTAGTCTAGAAACAAAAGAAAATCAAAATCAGAAAGCAATACCACTTTTTCAATGGATACGGAATATTTACTGTCCTGGTAAGGCAAAGTGTATTTCATGAACAAATTGTTAACTACAGATTACGTGGTAAAGTGTCGTTAGTTTAAAACTATGGGTCTGTTTACCATATTTATAAGGTTAGACATAATTATAGCTCAATCCAAAGATTGCTGTTATCACTCACAGGCATTAGATCACATATTTTTTTTATCACAATACAGTTTACCTTGCATAATTAAAATGTTAAATATTAAGTTTAAAAAGTTTTCATAAATAAATCTTGTTATGAAGTTGAAGAAGGTGATTTAGCATTATGCATGCAAATGGCGTAGTAAAAATCAGTCTTCACAGTCCCTTTCAAAAGTTTCACTTTTTAGCTCGAACTCGCTTCAGGTTGCATAAAGCTGTTAAATGATAAGGAGCGTTTAATTAAAGGCAATTAGCCATAATTTCAAACATATCATTCACTCAAACGTTAATTTATTTGAGCAAAAGATAACATTTTGTTTGAAATCTTACGTTGCTGCATCGCACTTTGTACACTGTCAACTTTATGAACAAAACATATACTGAAATTATGTTATTTTTAAAATTGGAAGTGAATAAATAAATGCATGTAGTGTTGTTATATATTTTAGCGATGTTTATAATTATTAGTATAATATTGATAAGTTATATATTTTAGCGATGTTTATAATTATTAGTATAATATTGATAATATAGTGCTTATGCATGTTTTGTTTTCGTGCTATTAATAAAATTAACCCCTGAATGTTTGATGTAAAAAACGTAAAGATTCAAGATAAATTTATTGTATGATTTTATTTTATTTTATGTGTAGCTGTATTAAAATATCTGTTTATATGAATAGAAAGTATAATTTGTTTCCTTTTAATTCAAACGAACAAAATAGAAAGGAGTTTAGGCACTATGAAAACTCTTTGACTCGAGATATAAACCTATTGCAGATTCGTGTTATTATTGAAACATAAGTGCTGGAATTCTGGATGGCTCAAGCTTTGGCTGTTGGTCCCGGCAAGTTTGATTTATCGGGTTTCGACTGTTTTTGGCTATATTGAAACCATGTAAACACTATAAAAGTCACATTCTTAGTCCAATCTAAATAAAACTTTTCAGATCATTTATTTGAATGATTTATCGGCTGAGATTGAAAATGTTTGTAGAAAAAAGGGCTGCTTCAGAGTTCCGGGTAGTTTTTCTCATTTGGCTATAGCGCAACCTTCTTTACACTCCAAAAGTCATATGTACATGTATTGTCATCTTCATGAAAATAAAATATCTATGTTCATGTTATGAATGTATAAAGGACATTTATTATTCTGAAATCTGCAGCGCCTCCTCATAAATAGCTTAGTTTCTTAAAGGGGCTAATGTGAATGCTTTATAGCCCAATTTGTCCTGGCTTCTTATGTTTACATGCTTTTCTTCACTAGTTTTAAGGCTCATTCTTAATCTATTGAGCCTAATAAAAACACAATATTACTTTATTTGTATTTAACAATGTTCTTATTACATGTAGGTTCCCTGCAAGTTGATGGAGAAGAATTTCTTTTCATTGGACGATCATCATCTGGCATAAGAGACACATCACCATTCAAAAGCCATTTTAAAACCATTCGAGGTGAGAAAAATTGTGTTCAGTAAGTGGGATACATTCAGCAATTTTTGTTCTGAAATGTGTCTGTTTTTCTGGGAAATTTGGATAATTCTTTTAGTTACTGGTCTGCAGGTACTTGCTTACTTGAATTATTTTGAGATGGAAATATAAGTTTTACTTATTGCCCATGTTTTCCCAAGGCATACAAGGATTATACAACTTTTGAAAGTTTTTTCTACAATTGTTTTTACATAGTTGCTTTTCAGGCAAGTTGCAAGTAGCCTGTTAAAAAATTAAAGACACTATAAATCTGTGAGGTTGTGCCACCCTTGTATAATTAACGAGCTTATAATGAGAAAAAGACAAGGCAGGACAAGACATACATGATTTAAATTAGTTTGATTAATTTACAAAATATATAATACTTTGGTGAATTTTCCAATTAAGTAATTCTTTCACTAAAATTTAGTCACTTCATGAATAAAAAAGGTGTTATTTGATCAATAATGAAAAAAATGTCATAACTTATTTGAAGCTTATTGTGAGTTAACTTAAGATATTGAGACTCTGTATGCCCATATGCTTTGAACAGTTCCATAAATTTGCATTTCTTTGATTGTATTGTCTCTGATTAAGCTTTTTGGGCTGGGGTAAATGATTTGGCACTTGTTAGTTGGATAGTGGCTTTGTAGACCATTTTGTTGTGGCAGAATATCTTGAGAGCAACTTTAAGTTGATGTACAAAGGCCCTCAGCATTTTTTTCTGACGCCCCGGTCCTTGACAGAGTGGGTATTGCAAAGGTTAGCTCCCCTCTGCTGCCCCAACCTCCGTCTTCACATTTTAAGCTCGACTATTTAATATGGAATATATATAGTGGAGCTATCCTACTCACCCTGGGGTCTGCATGAGCTTCGGAATGTTAAAGTTTGCGTACCACCTCAAATATTTTCTATGTCCTTTGACATATTGCTTTTATATTGTGCATACTCCTTAACCAACATGACCCCAATCTATAAACAAGAGCAGACAACTGTATTAAGCTTTTTGTAAAAATTATGGCCCTTTTTTCACTTAGAATATGCATATATTATTGATAAATCTATGTTAAAGTTTGCGTACCACATCAAATATTTTCTATGTGCCCTGACATAATGCTTTCATATTTTGCATACTTATTTACCAACATAACCCCAATCTATAAACAAGAGCAGACAAGTGTTAATAGCATTTGTAAGAATTATGACCCTTTTTCCACAAGAGTATGCATATTATTGATAACTCTATGTTAAAGTTTGTGTACCACCTGAAATATTTTCTATGTACCTTTACATATTGCTTTCATATTTTGCATACTTCTATACCAACATGACTCCAATCAATACACAAGAGCAGACAATTGTAACAAGCATTTTGTAAGAATTGTGGCCCTTTTTATACTTAGAAAATTGAAAATTTGGTAAAGTTTTGTGTATAGGTTCTTTTTATTCCTCAAGTATCAAAGCTATTGCTTTCATACTTGCAACACTTACTAACAATAATAAGGGACTGTGCAGGTAAAGTTACGTAAATTTGACTGGCATTTTGACAGAATTATGGCCCCTTCCATAATTAGAAAAATGAAAATTTGGTTAAGTTTTGTGTTTTTGTCCACTTAACTCCCAAGTATCCTACATGTAGCTGTTGCTTTCAGAATAGTGTCTTTATTTATCAGATGCAAAAACATGGATTAATCTGTATTTATGAAAGTAATCAAAGAAGAAAGGGTGGCTATGAAAGGAATGTGTGAATACATCCTCCGTATTTTGTATGGTAAATAATAATTTTCATGTACCAATAATGTTTAAGGGACTTGCTCACATTTTTTTAAATTATAAAATTAAATTTATTGTCATATATTCTAAAAAGCATTTATTCTTTATTTTTAAACAAACGAAATAGAGCTATTGAGAAAGAACATTGTCTAATATTTGGTTCATTACCTTAGGATTTTTTTTTTGAAATCTGTTTAAAATTAAGGGGTTTGTAACAATTTTCCTTTATAATAATTGAATATACTTTGAGTATTATTATAGCAAGGGTTATGTTTTTTTAAAAATAAAAACGAAGGCGCCTGGGCACAGTGGTAGTGTGTGACCTTTGTTCCCAGAGGACCTGGGTCAATTTATGAAGATGGCAATATGTTTAATTGATTCAGTCAATTCAAAGTGAAGGTTAACTTGATTAAACTTGGTCAGAGTGCTTTGACAATATCTAGGCAAGGTTCTTACTTTGGTAAAGTCAAGGATCAATACATGTAAAAAGGCTAACAGGTCAAACAGAAATCATATTCATTACTTTAAATTGTTGATGATTTGGCGGAATATTTATCTTGACCGTATCTTTCCCAAGTTAAAGTTGCTTTTCCAAATGGGTGGATTATAAGGTCATGAGATCAAATCAGAGAAATAATATGTATTAACATTCTGAATGCTCATTTGATAACTTATTTAATAAATAATCATCATCAATGAACTTTTTTATGTTCCATGATTTCTAGTCTATCTGGAGGTAAAAAGATGCCCAATTAAATTTAATTGAATTTGCAAAGTTTTTGCCCCATTGAAGAACAATTGAGCTGAACAGAAAGTCTTCAAGATTTCAACATATCATATTATCCCTGTAAAAGCTCTGAGCTGCAGTGTTTTGATCATATACAACAAAATATGAACATGGTCACTTGAAGCAAGTTTGAGTACAAGGTCTTATATTAGTGAATGTTTATATGTGATTAAGCTTTTTTGGGCAGGCATGTTCCTGTTTTTATTCTTTTACCGCAAAGCAGTAAAGGAAATAATCAGAATGACTTTAGTCAACATGTAAATCAGTATGTCTGTAACACCTTCATAACCACTTTATTCATGAAACTTGTCAAAAATAAAATGTTGATCACATTGACACCATGTGCAGAATGCATGAATCAGTCATGGCGGCTCAAGGTATGATATTTTTGAGGTCAAAGGTTTAAGTCTTAACTTTTTTGTTTACTCTTTTTCTCCTTTTCCCCTTTGTAGGATTTTAATAAAGTTTAGCTTCACTGTTAGGTATTTGAGACCATTTACAAGACAGGAGTGTCACATAATGCCCGCTCAAGGTCATTATTATACTCAAAGGTCAAAGATTTGAGGCCCCATGATTTTGTGTTCACTTCATATCTCCTATTCCCATGAAACTGTATTCATGAAAATTATTATAGTTATGGTAATGCCAAAAAAATGTACCGACTTAAGTAGTGCTAGTCATGCCTGATAAAGATTAAAGTGATACCACAAGCTAAAAAGTGTGAGCCTCTTTTTTGTGTCGGCTCCATGTTTCCTATACTCTATGAAGGATTTTCATGAAACTTGGGTACAATCTTAAGGTCGTTTATTTTTTTTCAGATGAATGAGTCTTTAAGCTTTCTCAAAGTAAAGGCTATGTTTAAAGCCTATTTGTGTGTGTCTGGTCCATAATTATCTACTTTTCTTATTGAAGGCTTTAAAAAAAACTTGACACCAATGTTTAGGGCATAGAGACAAAACATGAGCCAGTTACGTGGACTCAAGGTCAAGGTGAGTAAGTAAAACATTTGAGCCATTTTACTTAACTGGTCCAAGTCTCCTTATACCCATTGAAGGATTTACACTACATTCTTAAACAAGTTACAATTTTGTCTTTGTAGATGCTACTGAAGGGGAACCGTTGCAAGAGAGCACTTCTCATTTGGAAGAAAATGGCTACTTCCAACCAGTTGTATTGGACATATTGGTTGACCAGTACCTTCCATTAGCTTGCCTTTGGAGTGGACTGATGCTTAATGTATATGGACAGAGTACCACTAAGTCATCAGGGGAGACCAGTGCAATCACCAGAGACTCTAATGCAATCGTTGAAAGTTGGTTCAACATTGTAAAATCAAAACTACTTTGTAAAAAAGGTGGTGTAAGAGTTGGCCAGTTTGTGAAACTGGTTTTCACTGATGTCCAAGGCAGATTAAGAGAATATGCAGGGGACTCAGAATTGGAAGGGTTGAAGACCACTAATGAAGGAGTAGCAGATGCTAGAGAAAGTTGGTCTAAAAAAAGAAAGCCAGTCAAAAAAGGACCACACTACTATGCTGCAAATGCAACAGCTGTTCCAAAACAACCTAAAGAAAGCAAAAGTGGTGCTCAAATTAAAACATCCACTCCAACAGAAGCTGAATGTCCAGATAAAATCGAAGCAACGAATTTAAAACTTGGTACCGAAGAAATTCCAGAAAAAGTTATTGAGAAAAACATTAGTGAATGCTTTACACCGTTAATGACCTCTACACCAAAGAAAAAAGCAAGGAAGAAACAATATGAGTTATCTGAAGGTAATGGCACCCAAGACAATGCAACTTCTAAGAAGAAATCAAGGAAGAAACAAAATAAGATTTCTGAAGATGTCACCCAAGACATTGCAACTTGTAAGACCAAACCAAGAAGCAGTGCAGCAAACAAGGACAAATGTCTTCCAGTTGATAAGAAAAGAAGACGTTCCCAGCAACCTGGAACACGCTTGGGAAAGTGTGTTTTACCTCCCGGATTAAAAAACACACTGAATACATGCTGGCTCATTTCCACGGTGCAGGCATTTGCTTCTTTAGAAAGATTTAACCTCAAATTTAAGAAATCTTTTTTTTAGTCAAAGACTCTAGCTCTTAATTGTCCTTAAGATTTGTAGGAAGAACTATTATTTGGTAAGTGGTTGATGCATACTGTTATCAAATAATCATGATGAATAAACACACCCGTTGATGAGGACAATAGACATTATTCATAAATACTGATACATGTATATACCTGGGAAATGCTGGAAATGTCTTATGTCATAAGAAATATGAAGAGTTTAGTAAGATCTATAAAACTTGTCATAAATACATCACTGTGATCATTCAATGTCTTTTTATTTTGTCAGTGATAAATGATTGTCACGAGTGTATGTGCCTTTGTTTGCAAGGATTGATTACTTATTTATTTGATGTGAACATTGTTTTAAACGTGCCACAAGCATATTATTAAACTGGTATTTGTTTTCAGCTCACCTGAGCACAACGTGCTCATGGTGAGCTTTTGTGATCGCCTTTTGTCCGTTGTCTGTCGTACGTCGTCCGTTGTGCGGCGTCAACATGTGCCTTGTTCACTCTCTAGAGACCACATTTATTGTCCAATCTTCATGAAACTTTGTCAGAAGATTCATCTCAATTATATCTTGGACGAGTTCGAAAATGATGACAATTGGTTGAAAAACATGGCTGCCAGGGGGCGGGGCATTTTTCCTTATATGGCTATAGTAAAACCTTGTTAACACTCTAGAAGCCACATTTATTTTCCGATCTTAATGAAACTTGGTAAGAAGATTTGTCCCAATAATATCTTGTCATCCCAGGTGAGCGACTTTGGGCCTTTCAGGCCCTCTTGTTTTTTAAATGTGTCCTAGTAGGTGGTTTGAGGGTTAAGGTTAGGCTGCATGCATAAACAGTTTTTTGCAATCAAATATTTTGTCCCTTATTCAAAGGTTATGTTAACAACAAGAGGTTCTATACCATAGTATAACAGAAAGCTGGAAATAAGTTGATATTACCTTCAAGTGAATGATTACCTGACTCAAAGTGGTCTGCTATAAATTATAACATGTCATAATTTGTTGAAGACCTTTGCAAATTATGTAACTTTCTTATTGTTTCATTTATTATGGGATGTTTTTATTTTCAGCATCTGACCCACTGTGTAGAGAGTTGCAACTTGTCATGGAGCGGATTCGAAATAAAGATGGAAACACTGAATTGAAGGATGTGAAGGTTTTGTTTATATTTAATTGAGTACTATGTTCAGTAATTTCAGCAAGATGTTATAAAATACAGACTGTTACTGAGTGTTGTAGACTGTTTCTTCAGAACAAAAATGCATGAAATATTCTATTTATTTTAAACTTTTCCTCATAAAAATACATATTACCGAATTGGCAATGCAACCAACTTTTTATTTGCTCATAACATTATTGTTGGGCTAAGGCAGAAAGCTTGCTTATGCATTTAAAAATGGTTGAGTTGATGTGCCTTGACTTTGTCATGTAGCAAGCAATTAAAATGTTCACCACTAAATTATTCAAATACAGAAGCCAATGTTCCAGGTGATAATTTGTCAACCTTCCATAAACTTCTAGGTCTATCTTTTTTATCAAAGTTAAATTTTAGCATGTATTACCTATCTAGACTTTAAAGGGATCTTTTCACGCTTTGGTAAATTGACAAAATTGAAAAAAGTAGTTTCAGATTCGCAAATTTTCGTTTTAGTTATGATATTTGTGAGGAAACAGTAATACTGAACATTAACCATGGTCTTATATAGCCATTATATGCATCTTTTGACGATTTTAAAACCTAAAAATAATAAAGCGTTGCAACGCGAAACGATTGAATAATTTGGAGAGTTCTGTTGTCATTAAATTTTGTGAAACTACGAAGATTGCTTATATAAGGTATAAAATACGCCAGCTATGTGTACTCGGCAGAATAGCTCAGTAGGCTTAAGCGTTTTTAGCTCATCTTTTTTTTGAAAAAAAATTATGAGCTATTGTCATCACCTTGGCTTCGGCGTCCGGTTATGTTTTGCGTTTAGGTCCACTTTTCTCAGAAAGTATCAATGCTATTGCATTCAAACTTGGTACCCTTACTTACTATCATAAGGGGAATGGGCAGGCAAAGTTAGATAACTCTGGCGTGCATGTTGACAGAATTATGTGCCCTTTTTATACTTAGAAAATTGAAAATTTTGGTTAAGTTTTGTGTTTAGGTCCATTTTATTCCTTAAGTATCAATGCTATTGCTTTCATACTTGCAACACTTACTAACTATCATAAGGGGACTGTGAAAGCCAAAGTTATGTAACTCTGACTGGCATTTTGACAGAATTATGTGCCCTTTTTATAATTAGAAAATTGAAAATTTGGTTAAGTTTTGTGTTTAGGTCCACTTTATTCCTACAATTTTAAAGCTATTGCTTTCATACTTGCAACACTTATTAACTATCATAAGGGGACTGCGAAGGCAAAGTTATGTAACTCTGACTGGCATTTCTACGGAATTATGGGCCCTTTATACTTAGAAAATTGAAAATTTGGTTAAGTTTTGTGTTTAGGTCCACTTTATTCCTACAGAATCAAAGCTATTGCTTTCATACTTGCAACACTTATTAACTATCATAAGGGGACTGTGCAGGCAAAGTTATGTAAATCTGACTGGCATTTGGACGGAATTATGGGCCCTTTATACTTAGAAAATTGAAAATTTGGTTAAGTTTTGTGTTTTGGTCCACTTTACCCCTAATGTATCATAGATATTACTTTCATACGTGGAACACTCGCAAACTATCATAAGGAGACGGTAAAAGGACAAGTTGCATAACTCTGGTTGTCATTTTTACGGAAGTATGGCCCTTTTTTTGACTTAGTAACTTTGAATATATGGTTAAATTTTGCGTTTTGATCCACTTTACTTCTAAAGTATCAAGGCTATTGCTCTCAAACTTCAAATGCTTTCATGCTATCATGAGGTTACTGTACCTGGCAAGTTGAATTTTACCTTGACCTTTGAATTACCTTGACTCTCAAGGTCAAATTATTAAATTTTGCTAAAATTGCCATAACTTCTTTATTTATGATTAGATTTGATTGATACTTTGACAAAACAACTCTTACCTATCATACCACAATAGACTCCACCCAATCCATCCCCCACGCCCTCCCCCCCCTCCAAATCCCCCCCATTTTTTTGTATTAAGATCATTTCACAAATGACCACCACACCCTCAGACTATACCTCCCCCCCCCCACCCCACCCCCCCAATTTGTTTGTTGTGAAACGGTTAAAAACACAAATATTTATTTTTATTATTTTATTTTGAAACACCGTCCAACCATCGCACCCAAGAATCCTCTCCCCCACCCACCCCCCCCCCCCGATTTTTTTTGCATTTTTTTCACATTTTTGGAAGATAATGTAATAAATGATCACACCCCCACACTATACACCCCTCTTCACTTAATCCTTCCCTCCTATGTGATTGAAATTGAGAGTCCCTTCACCTTAAAAAAGAAAATAGATGAGCGGTCTGCACCCGCAAGGCGGTGCTCTTGTTACTTCATGACTCCGGCAGGACTCCAGGGGTCACTAGTTCGAAACCTGCTCAGGGCAATGTTTTTTTCCTTTTTGAAATTTTATTCTTGATTTTTCTACTGGAGCTTTTACGATCCAATGTTAACATTTATCAATACAAAGCATTTAATAAATAACTTCAATCATAATAAAAATAATAAACCACAAATGGCCACAATGAGTTGTGCTGTGTAGTGTGTAAATTCTGTCTCCCTACCTAAAACCAAAAAAGGTCAAGGTAACACTTAAGGGTCCAAGAACAAAATTGGCAATTCAACACCTTGTTGGCAATGAGTTGGTTACTTAATCATTCATGATAATTTTTATGTCCCACACCACTATAATGGGGGACATATTGTTTTTGCCCTGTCTGTTGGTTTGTTGCTTTGTTTGTGAGTTTGTTTGTGCCAACTTTAATATTTGCCAAAACTTTTGCAATATTGAAAATAGCAACTTCATATTTGGCATGCATGTCACGATGTGTATCTCATGGAGCTGCACATTTGGTGGGGAAAGGTCATGGTCATCTTTAAAGGTCAAATATATGGGTCAAAAATGCTTATTTAATGTACACTTTTGCAATATTGAAGATAGCAACTTGATATTTGGCATGCATGTGTATCTCATGGAGCTGTATATTTTGAGTGGTGAAAGGTCAAGGTCATCCTTCAAGGTCAAAGGTAAAATAGATGTGGACATAGTGTTTCACAAACACATCGCTTGTTTTTTAATGAAGTACCAGCCATGTCAAATAAGAGAAGACATGGGTATGGGGATCTTTCCGTTGCCTTATTTCAAGGTCAAGTCACCCTTGAAAGTCCTAGCTTAAAGTAGATATTTACAAGGGTGTGAATTTTTCATGGATTTCCGCTGATCCGAATGGCAGTGATAATTTTTTATATTTGTGTAAATTTGTAATTAAATGGTGGTTAGGTATGATAGATAGAGCTGCATATTTCAGATTCATTTGTATTGAGGATGTTCAATCCTTTAAAAAAATAAATTTTATTGAAATAACAAATGACTCACCATCTCTACTAGTGACTCTTAAAATTGTTGATCTTCATGGCCTTTAAAAAAAATATTTGCTCAATTCATTAAACCTCACCTAAATTTTTATAAAATACTGTTTTATTTTAGAAAATGTTGCTGATGAATTCAAAACAAGATTTTCCCATTGGTCGGCAGCACGATGCAGCAGATTTTGTCACATGGCTACTGAGTTTAGAACCTCACCCAAGTCCATTTCATGTAGAAATGTTACATATTCGAGAATGCATGGAATGCAAAGAGGTAATACATTTCCATAACTTACATACATTTGCTGAACATTATGGCGCACATAATATAATTTATTTTAAGAATACTTCAATTGTTTATAGCATTATTTCATCCAACTATTTGTGCATACCGGTATTGAAGGTAGCTTCTCAAACTTTAGGCAAATTTCATTTTTTTTTTAGATTTAGTATTATTATGGTTTGAGCAGCTGCATTTCAACATGTTAAGTGTCAACTTGGTGGAAAAAACATTTTGTAACTGTGTATCCATTGATTCGATAACTCATGAAATAAACACAGACTGACATCATGTCATTCTTTAAAAAAAAGTACCTCAATACATGTAATGCTGTTTTATATGTCAGCAATGTGTAAATAGTGCTTATGCACGTTTTGTTTTAGTGCTGTTTCTTACATGTACCCTTAAATGAGCTATGTATAAAACACTCATATATATTATACATTTATTATTATAATTAGACGATATTTGTTTGATTGTATGTGTAACTTTTTAAAAATATTGATAAATGAGGGTGTTAACTATTTATTTAGTTCCAGGTATTAAGTTAATAGCAAAAAGTAGTAAGGAGTATATGCAGTATTAATACTCTTCAACTGGAGATATCATGTAAATCTAATACAGATTAATTTAAGTAAACATAAGTATATATTTTAAACATTGGATGGCTCGAATTCCGGATGGCTTGACCGCACAAATTCAGTACGTATTTACACAAATTTACACAAAAAAATCACCACTATGCAAGATAATCTTAAAACTAAAATATATACATTGATCCGTAAAATAACTTCTCCTCCCATAAGCAAAAAACGCATTACATACTAGTCGCCGCACTCCAGTGCGACGCCAACAACAAAATATAACGGCTGTGACGTCATGACGGCAAAGCGTGCATGAACGTTACGTAACAAATGACGCGCTATATGCATCAACGTTACGAAATCCAAACATTCTGGGGGCTGCGAAATGCAATACACCATAATAGAATTAATAAAAATAATTAAATACATACTCATAACAAAATATAAACACTAAGTAATTTGCAACATACATAACACAATGAAAACGTTCAGTCTATGAAATCAATCACAAGTTTTATAAATGGTTCATATTCTACTTCATTTCCAGGGGATAAAGTTTCGTAATTGGTCTGCATGTCAATTTATTTCCAACCCGAATTTTTGATGATCGCACCAGTCCATCGTTTCCCTTGACAACCTGTAGTTATTTTCAGTAGTAGATGAAACCCCCTTATCTCTTGCACTGGCGTGCAAAGCAAGTTGTGTGCTTCCGCTTCCGGAACAGAATTAAATCTTCCGCTGCCGATCTCAATAATGTTAATCTCTTTGTTGATCGCGCGTCTTAGTTCTTGCAACGTCCAATCGTTGTTCTAGTTAACTCGGGAGAGATTCTTCCGGATGTCGGCGGGTAGTTTGTCGATCACCACCGGCACAAATAAACTACCATACATGTCTTGGTTCTGTCCCAACGATTCGTGACCCCGGATGTATGTTTCCATTCTGTCGCAGAAAAATCTCAGACTGCTGACCGTAGAATTGGGCGGTTGGAGTGTTAGTAAGGCTTGCATCGTGGCATAAATGATCTTACTCTGTTGTCCTAAACGATCTCGCAATAAATCGACCGCGCGCATGTAATTCGCGTTCGTGAGTGAAAACCCTTGAACTGTCATGTCGGCTGTGCCTTCAAGCTGAGATTTGAGGTATCCAAACTTTTGTATATCTGTCAGGTTAATGTTGCTATTACAAGAGGAGTCAAACGAATCCCAGAACGGCTGCCACTGTAATCTCCATCAAACTTTGGTGATGTCAGTTTAGGCAATTTGCTGAATTGTGTATTCGAGCTACTGGTCACAGGAAAAGGTTGTCCACTTCCTGTTTGATGAATTTTTGTTTCTGGACTGCTTTTCTTGTGGCTGTGCTTCAAATCTCTGTGTTTGAACAACTTGAGCATCTTTGCTGGTAGATTATTGGAGTAGATATTGCCGGAGTTTGCGCAGTTTGACTTCTAGGTCGAATGTGTATTCTTCGGATTCCAGCATCTCGTCCGGTGTAGATTCGGCGTCGGTTAGCGAAAGAATCTTCTCGTTTAGACTGCATACTTTGTTCTGTAGTGCTTTTATGGTAGTATCGTATTGTAACAAGTCATCTTTCGCTTCTGCCAATTTTTCAATAAATCGCTCAATGATTTTTTTAAACCGAGACGCTGGCTCAGTTGCTTTTATAGATCGTTGATTCTCTTCATGGTTTTCGTCACGGCACCAAAATGTTGGCGGAATACGCGTTGTATTAAGAAATATAAGGAGCGAAACCAAGGTTCAACCTTTTACTTGCATCTCATAATATCAACAACAAAATATAACGAGCGTGACGTCATGACGGCAAAGCGTGCATGAACGTAACGTAACAAATGGCGCGTTATATGCATCAACGTTTCGAAATCCCAAGAATTTCCCTTTTCTATTGTCCCACGTAAGCTAATACGATCGTGTGCGTGTGTGTGCGCGCGCGTGTGTGTGTTTTGCCAGCAAAGGCATTAGTCCACGTTGCCATGATAAACGAATCCGCATGCTATTTAAATATGAGGATGCAATCTATGTTGCCAGCAACCAATTTAAGCTTTTATTAATAAGCATTAATTTAATTAAAAAACGAAATCCAATATGTTATTGTGTGGCATGTTTTTACTTTTTCGACAATAATGTTATTACAATAATCATAATGTATTTTTGTTCAACGCACCATCATTCTGACTATGAAGCAGAAGAACTTGCTAATAAGCCTCTGATTGTTCAATACCGTTTGCCTACATGCTTCATTTAATTATAACGTTCATATGTATGTAAAGGCATGCTCGCTTATATTGTGAGCACATTCGTTTATTATCTCGATAATCATGATATATTGCATAACTCATACATTGTAAAAGGAACAAAAAAAATGAATACGCACAAACAATTTCATTCTATACGGATGCTTTAATGAAATTGTACGCATGAAGTTTTCAATTGATTAAAATATTTGCCTCAAAACGCACACAAAAAACCTTTTGCCAAGAATAAATCGTACAATACAACCGCAATAAAAGTTTTACATTAAAAACAATTATGTCGCATTTCTGATAAAAGCGTTTCAACAGTTAAGTATACAAATATTTCTGAACATACATTTACTTACAGGATTTCATTGGTTAAATTTTTTGTTACTAAAAAGCAGTTCAACATGTTAGCAATATAATTCAGACAAACAAGCCAAAGATGTCATAAATAATATACCCTAAAATTTGAGGTAAAATCAATATGTACCCATTTATCTTATTGGTTTAAACATATTTATTCACGAATGTGTTTTATAACATAAGTTACAAGCATCTCAAGCTTATAGGATTGGAACGATAGCTTGGCTAGTAGGGTTCCTTTCCTCACATGTATCTTTTTGAGGGTTTAGTTGTTCGATTTTTATCAAATTGTGCCAACACATAATGTTTCGTGTATATATTTGAGTGTCACGTTTCCATACAGTGCAGTGTAATCATAAGAATTGCATCATCAGTCCTTTTAATTACACGCTTCTTGATACGTGTTTGAATTCCACAATATTTGTCCCCACTCCGGTACTCAGCTTGAACACAGTTATTATCAAAACAGAATATCACACACTCGAAGACCGTATTGATACCGTATTTGTACTTAAAATCTTGTCCTGTTTCCGTGATATATCCACTTTCCACCGTATATGAAAAAACACATCCTGAAACACACACGAATATTCAGAATTGACAAATGAAGTATGAAAATATAGGCAGTCAACGTAATGTTATCATATAATCACTAAATATGACTTACTTGGGTATACAGTCAAAATGCTATACACATAACTAGAGAAAGACACGCATCTACGTATTAGACTATATATACATATATAACGTAGTAGGGATGGGGTGAGGGCAATGGGAGATTACGTTAAATGTATATATAGCTTTATAGTCTCATATATAATGATTACAGTGAGATTATGTTTTATAATCGCTGTAAATGTTTTACCAATATAAATATTATGTTAACATGACAACTACCAATCGGTTGTAAAATAAAATGTTAAAATATGAAAATAACCTTTCCGTTGAAGTGTTACTGATCTATTTTCCAATTCAGTTTCATCATGTTGAAACAAGTAAATCTGATTTCGCAGTTGATCATATACAGTCACTTGACTGGGTATCCATCCGTCCAAAAATGTGCGCCTTGTAACTCCAATATCAACTGATATGATCTGAAGTAAAGGTAAAAATATCAGCATACAGGTGAACTATATCATGTGTCTATTTTCACGTGGGCAAATCGCTTTTGATTTTTAAAAACGCATTTGACGAAAGTTATTTGTTTAATTGTTATAACATGTTTAATTTATAACATATAAATGTCATAATAATTGTAAGTGAAAAATCGAGCCAATAGTTTGAAAATGTATTGAACAAAAAAAAAAAGAGTACGGGCAATGAAATTAAATCAAATCAAATGAAATCAAATGCCAAACTTGACTATTATAATTGTCATGTTGTCGAACAAAAGATGTATATACATGTGATTGACTTGTGTAAGTATATTATTGTTAGTAATGTAGCCTATTCGTCAGAGTACAGTTGCATGAACACTTTTTATTAATAACTGTACCGGTATATGTAAATATAGATCTCACATTCCAATAAAAATGCTATTACAACTAACGATGAAACTCATACTTTACTTTAATATTACGTACCAAAAATACCTGTTAATTATTTAGAACTTATTTTTACTTTGTTTTAAGAGAACAGTCACCACAACGAGAAATCCATAAACATCTGTTAATAAAACGTACAGTTCCTACATCAGGAAGGAACATGTTTTGGTATTCAGTGCTTTTTCGATCGAATCGTCCAGGAAGCCCTATATTCCCAGTGTCCCCAGCTGTTCCTTTCAGCCTAATGTACACGTTTCCGTCTGTACCGGCTCCAAATGTATCAGCAGTGACAACGCATATTTTATAATTGGTAGCTTCAATAAAAACACCAAGATTTACGGGTAAAAATATTGACAGGAGTCGGGTATCTCTAGAAAAAAGGTAAATGAAGGATATGAAAACACAGTGTATACCAAGATGATCACTTCCACAATATAATCATACTCCAAGGCACAATTTTCCTTGCCATTTTCCCTGAGATAACAATTTGTATTATCTGTCATAAATAGAATACATAAGGAACTATATGATTGGTTACGAACCCATTTTATTCGGTACCTTTAAAGTGATATTATGGGCATCTAACAGTTTATAGGTGTCTATCGCAACCGTTGTTTATTTTTGGTGCTTCACTTCATATACACTTATATTTGTTAATGTAGCATCAACATACTAAAACAATACTATTTAGTGTATACGACACAAAGAAGAATTTTTGTTTTACGGATCATTTCGGCTAAGAGGAGTGGGTGGGTCACGTAAGAATATCGATATATAAAATATATTTTTTATAAACAACTGGTAGCAAGATGAGTTGCAGTTAATTGGTCAGTAACCACATTTTAACTAATTCTTTTGACCTGTTAATTATTTTCAGCTCAACTCAACAGTGCAAAATGCCCATAATATCGCTTTAAATCGGACACAAAGTATTGTGGTCAACAAAATACGAATAATTCTAACTGATTTTAGATTAATTCATTATATATATGTACCCTGAATGAATCATAAATGTGACATCCCATATGTTCAACGGTGAGACATGAATTGCAAGTACATTAACAAAAGTGAAGCATGAATTTATCAATCATAGATTAAAATTTCAGAAAATTCATGTGCAAATAATGTCGTTATTGAAAACTAAATCATTATGAAATGTGTTAGGCTGAACGGTAAGTTGTATGTGTCATTAGTAATCGCGTATTAGTGCTTAGTGAAAGAAGTGCAAAAACATTAGTATATTCCGACCAAATATAGTTCACCCCCAGTGCATGTAAAATGTAACGTCTTATGAAGAATTGGATAAAGCATCATCTGTCCAAGTGTTTATAAGAATGAACAACTAGTTGATATACATTATCCATTGAGAAAATTTCTCGACGATACGATTATCTGTCCGCTATTTGATCGATACTCACCTATATTTAGTAATACCAGATAAAAATAATTTACGGAGACATAAGTCGGTTACAGCATTAAAATAGATTTTCACATTGATTTAAAACATAAAATATTATCTCAATCTATGATACTTATGAATTTGTGGCGTATTTAATTGAACGATCAAAAAATACATCTTTATAGATATTACTTGTAGCAAGGTGTCATATGAAGTAAATGTGACGTGCATGCAATAATGCGTAGCCAACTTTCAACATTGAACCATTTCAATTACTATTTCAGAATATAGCTATATGTAGACTATACAATAATCCTTTGACAGATAATCACATTCTGATGTAAACACTCAATCAGTAAAAGTGTCCGCAATTATGTACAGTTCTAGAATTTACAAAATGTATGTAGATAATATATTTTTATTCTGTAATCACTGTAAATAAGTTTAAGTTTGTTAATCTTTATTCCAAAATTAATGAATTCTGAAATCATCTCCTTTTCTATTGGAATTTATACTCAAAAATTGGTGCATAATATAATCATTACAATATGCTATATGTCGGTCACCTGTCCGAATGCGTACTTTTATAAACAAAAATAACATATTAATTAGGATACAGACCTGGCACACAGCTTATTTCCTTCGACCATTGTCCACTTCTGCAGGTAAGTGTTATGTCTCCGGAACTCGGAACGTATCCAGTTTCACAGTTCCTATCGGTTATACTGATAGTCTCACCGTCATCATAGAACTGCTTTTCCATATTGACTAAATCGCCTTCAGGTTTAACACAACCAGCTGATAAATCAACAGAAACGATATCAAATATAAAAATAATAGAAATAGAAATAACAAGCAAATTTATTTAATTGATATCTCCCGCAAATTAATTGTGTGGAAGGCGGACGTATGGACTGACGAACAACGCCAATTCCATATCCCGCCGCCTTTAGCGCATGATAATAATTTCTTTAGAAGATTCTTAACCAATAAGTTTTCCATCCCAATATTTTCTACCAAACACGATTCTATACATGTTGAACTGCACAATGCACTACATGTTTAATGACAAATAAATATTATATTCATCTGGCATACATACAGCCTTGCATGTTGATAGTATTGCACTGGTTTAGCAGGAAACCTTTCATCGTTACGCATAAAAACGCTTACTTTCTTAGTACAACATGTACAAAACAATATAAATGCCCGATTAAGTGACTGAGATTTATAATTGTATAGTAGTGCATGTTACATTATTATTTTCTTTGTGCAAAGAAATGTTAATAAGTTCTGGAAAATTACCCTGAAAGTTATTTAACCTGTAGCATGCACATACAAAATATGAGCATGAAAGACACAAAACCACAAGCTTAATCACATAAAGCATAAAACAACACAGACACAACAACATCAAATATCAGACTTTGTTTTGAGAAAAGCAACTACAAATAGGATGAAGTTTGAACTTGTTGTTTGTTAAGCAAGACGTGGTCTACTGTGGTCTTATAAAATGACAATGTTATGTCATAAAAGTCAAAAGTGGTTGAAGGTAAAACACGGCTCAATTTCTACATCTTTTTTTGTAATTAAAGTATTAATTGCAAAGGTCACAATATATTTTAATATTAATTGAAATTAAATCAATAATTGTTTTATAATTAGAGGGTACTCAACAAGCAAGATTCAAATAAAGACCAATATATTCCAAATCTGATGCGATCAGTGTTGAACACATTTGCGAAGCTGTAAAAAAGTCAACAATAATATACTTAATTGAAGGAAAGTTTGACAGTATTCTCTGGCTTTATAAAGATCAAACTATCCTTTACACAAGCTATAAAAACCAAATCTCAAAGGAGATTGAAACCGAATTGAGGCCAAACACAGTTTCCAGAGCATTTGCTCATTGTCACTGTAAAATGAGGCAACACAATATCAAGTTTTCAGGGAACTGAAAAAAACACAACAGATATACAACTTTGATTGGAAAACATCAAAGGCTTCCTTTATGGATCCAATCTTTTAGACAACAATAAATAGCTGCAGTGATGACAGACAAATGACAGAGAGAACATGGGAGTGTGACCAAAGGGAAAAATCAGTTGACATTTTCTCTTGTGAATCAGCTATCAGGAGATGACAGCTAATAAAACACACCCAGCTTTCAGTAAAAGATTTTTCAGATGTATGATACACTCACTTTATTTAAGTGACATGACATTTCGTGGCTTGGTAAAATCAGGCATATTCGTTAGATCATAACCGGTTCTCCAAGAATGGGGCACATATGTTGATTTGAATTGTATATGCTGAAGCCTAAATGATGCACACAAATAATTGTGAAAAAAGCACTTCAATTATAAACCAACATTTCTTTACAGTCCCACGTATTTCTTTATAACATCAACAACTGTGTTAAAGCCTGAACAAGAGCCATGCTTACATGGCCAGCCCCGCCGAAATGTGTTTGCTTGTATGAGAACATTTGTTTTAGAGAGTAGAATAATAGTTTAAGAGTTATGCTCCGGACAAAACGGATACAAATTTACTATTAAATAATGAAATAAACAGAGATCATTAAACAACTACGGCCGATAGAGTTATGGTTCATGTTCACTGCACTTCTCCTACTTGCCATCTGTTTATATTTCTAGTTTCAAGTAAATCCCTTCAGTAGATTTATAGTTATGCTCCGGACAAAAATTTACTTTGAAATTAAATAAAGGGAGATATTTCAAAAACTAAGATAGATAGAGTTATGTTTCTTAGTCACTGCATTTCTCCTACTTGCCATCTGTTTATATTTCAAGTTTCAAGTTAATCCCCTCAGTAGATTTAGAGTTATGCTCCGGAAAAAATTTACTTTGAAATTATATAAAGGGAGATAATTCCAAACCTCAGGTAGATAGAGCTATGGTTTTTGGTCACTTCACTTCACCTAGTTGCCATCTGTTTATATTCTAAGTTTTAAGTAAATTCATTGAATAGATTTGAGTTATGCTCTGGACAAAGTTTCGGACGAAAGGAGGGACGGAAAGACGGACGCAGACTATTACCATATCCCCTTCCGAAATTAAGTCAATCCCTTCAGTAGATTTAGAGTTCATCCCTTCAGTAGATTTAGAGTTATGCCCCGGACAAAACGGATACAAATTTACTTTAAAATTAAATAAAGGGAGATAATTAAAAAACTACGGCCGATAGAGTCATGGTTCATGTTCACTAATATTTCTAGTTGCAAGTAAATCCCTTCAGTAGATTTAGAGTTATGCTCCGGACAAAAATTTACTTTGAAAATAAATAAAGGGAGATAATTAAAAATAAGATAGATAGAGTTATGGTTCTAAGTCACTGCACTTCTTCACTTTCCATCTGTTTATATTTCAAGTTTCAAGTAAATCCCTTCGGTATATTTAAAGTTATGCTCCGGACAAAAATTTACTTCGAAATTATATAAAGGAAGATTTTTAAAAAACTAAGGTAGATAGAGTTATGCTTTTTGGTCACAGCACTTCTCCTAGTTTCCATCTATTTATATTCTAAGTTTAAAGTAAATCCATTGAATAGATTATGGACAAAGTTTTGAACGGAAAAACTGACGGACAGACGGACGGACAGACAGACGGAGACTATTACTTTATCCCCCTCCAAAATTTCGGCGGGGATAATAATAAATATCCAGCCTTATTGTTCGAAATTGTACTTTCAATTAAACTGCATCGTTCGTAAAGATGAGATTTTTAAATCTTAATAAGATATGTGGGTGTTTGACTTATGACTTATTACACCAATAATCAGCATGGACATTTTACCAATATCCTGTCAATAAAGCTATAATGGAAAGTCTGGAAAGAACAAATATCATAATGTTCGTGCCATTTTTAAAAATTATTAAAAAGGACAGCCAAGTATAAATTTCAACTGGGCCCTTTAATCCTTTGTACAGTGTTTGCATTGTTCCCCATTATTGTAATAAAGGTCACATTTTTAATTTCATTGGAATTTTTCTAAGTGTCCTTTGTCTCCATGCAAGGAAAGTGGGGGCCTATTTTATAAATGTCTAATAATTTCTGCACAAGGCATTGACATTCATTATTTTGTATGCAATCTCAATTTGGGATTACCAAATGTCTTGGAAGTGATTTGCATTAATTATGATGTGTGATGTCAATTGTGAGTTGTGATAGAATGCCTGTGTTCATGGTAGTGTCAATCAATGTTTTGGGGGGAAGACAGTGACCTGGCCACTGAATAGCTCTAACTCTAAATCTACTGAAGGGATTAACTCTAAATCTACTGAAGGGATTAACTTGAAACTTCAAATATAAACAGATGACAACTAGGAAGAGTGCAGTGACCAAATACCATAACTCTATATACCTTAGTTTTTTATTATCTCCCTTTATTTAATTTCAAAGTAAATGTTTGTCCGAAGCATAACTCTAATTCTATATAAGGGGTTCACTTGAAACTTAAAACATAAACCCTTTCTTTATATGGGATTCACTTGAAACTTAAAACATAAACCCTTCATTTAATTTCATAGTAAATGTGTGTTCATTTAATATTAAATTTGTGTTCGGAGCATAACTCCAAATCTACTTAAGGGATTTACTTCAAACTCCCTTCATAATAATAATTTAACATTAAATTCTTGTCCAAAGTTGAACTTCAAATAGTATTTCAGGGTTGTTCTTGAAACTTAAAACATACCCCCCCCGCCAAAAGGTGAAAGTGTTTTTTTAGATTGCACGTTTAAGGAAAAATACAGTGATCAAGAACAGTAACTGTTTATAGTCTCCTTTTGTTAATTACCTCCCTTTCTTTCATTTCCATATATTTTATTCTCTACAGCATAAGTCCAGCACTCTATAACTAATTGATCCTTGAAATATAAATAGACGACACAGGTGCCGTGTTTTACAAATATTATTCTACTCTCTTAAACAAATGTTCTCATACAAGCAAACACATTTTGTTTTGTTAACAAGGCTCTTGTTCAAATTACGAAATAAATATACGGGTAATCATTCATTCATCATAATGAAGTGTAATAATTCAAGATAAAAAATAACATAAGATCATCAATAACATTTAAGACAAACTTATGTTGCCAATTTTAAAGTATAACAATTAAAATGATATTACAATTACACCGACTGTATTGTTCAAAGTTAATTCATCAACAAACAAACTACATCACAATTATGAAACATGTGAATCATAGTTCAAAAGTTCAAACATGATCAATGCCATAATATTTAACACTGGAATGCATGCTATGCCAGATGGTTCATAGACAGCTTATTATATTGACATACACTGTTAAACTAAGATTCCCCTGCAATAATTCCACAAGAACAGGTTTTGTAATTATTGGAAGTCCCTTTGCAATTAATCAATGGCAGACGTTTGCTAACACTTTGGCTTATCGTGCAGGCGGGATTATCACACCCATATCACACCCATTAAAGCGCCGATGATCAATATATTAAGTTTAATCCTGTTAATTTTTCTGATTCCACATTACACTGATATGACACTCTGTTGGGCTGGGCAGGTTCATCCTTGGCTTTGCTTAAGTTCTGATGTGCCAACAAACATATATTAGCTTCCAAATTAACAATAAATCCAAATGTTCAAGAAAAAACAGAAACAAGAAAGATGTGTTTGTGAAACACTATGTCCCTCCCTCCATATATTTGACCTTTGACCTTGAAGGATGACCTTGATCGTAACCACCCAAAATGTGCAGCTCCATGAGATACACATGCATGCCAAATATCAAGTTGCTATCTTCAATATTGAACAAATTATGGCCAATGTTAAAGTTTGACGCAAACAAACCAACAAAACAACAAACAAACCAAACAACAAACAGGCAGGGCAAAAACAATATGTCCCCCAGTATAGACTGGGGGACATAAAAAGACACGTGTTGATCACATTTTGGAAAACATACCCCAACCTTCATAAGATGAATGCATCAAAAACCATTCTTTTGGACATTTATTAATGAAGGGTAACTTTTGTAGTCATCATTCTAAACGTTTTATTGGTCCATAGGGATTTGTGAGAATATAGTAATTAATTATTTGTCAATATGTTGACTTAGAAATAAACTATCAAAAGTATTTAGTATAACGTGTAAAGAACACAATACATTCAGCTATAAAAAATTTAACTAGTGTACCATTATAGTGTATTATTAATTAATAAACAAATTACAACATATTTTTAAAGTTAAATAAAAGGAATACAAAGGAATGAAAGGACAGAAAAAACAACACAATATTAATACCATACATGATGCAATAAAATATGTGCTTGTAATGCTCTAAACTCTACACTGTACAATGGTCAATACTGGTTGCAAGGTGGTGGGTATATCATGCTACCTTAGCAACGGGACCTTACCATGATAACAGAAATATTCAATCTCCAGATATTTTGGGGTGAATGGGCAAGGGTCACCAAATATGGCATTTGAGGCCTGTACATCACATGATCGTTTATGATCGCACCTACAAAATTGCAAACATTTTTGTGAAAGTAGTTATAATAATATTGGCTTTAAAAGACTTGAAAAAATGCAATGACAGGACATATTACATTAGACACAAACATTCATTAATCTGTAAAACACCACATTCATACTTACAAAGCAAATTATTACTGATACCATATTAATTCTAATGGGTATTGTTTGAAAGGTCACTTTTTCAAACAAATCGGGATTTAGCCAATGTGATGGACAGGGAGTTGATTATCATAAATGCTTTAAGGAATTCAAGGCGTTTGGTTCCTTATTCAGTTTCAGTATTCCAGGGGTTTTGTTCAAAAGCAAGAGTACAGTTAATTCACAATCTGTTTTAAATTAATGTTTTGTCATAAAAAAAAATATAATTAACATTTCTGCACAATACTGGCCCTTTAGAGAATTACTTGTGAACATTCTATTGTTAAGACTCAGTATAATCAAACTAAATGTTTTAACAATGAAAAGTCTTGAAACATTTTAACTTTAATATCAATGTGTTAAATATTTCACATTATGACCCCTTATATTTGTCGAACCCGATCTAGGCAACTGCTATTAAATAAGAAGCTTAAAACTCATACAAGTAACTTTAAAATTAAAATTCATCATAAATAAGTATATGACGTGTATAAGGTTTACCTTTCCGAAACAATGCGTATGGAGTCCTTCGCGCTACACTGGACGTTCCAGTCTCTGTCAATGCCATTCTTCCCACAGACGTTGCGGCTGAATCTTCCATAGTTTGCGAGCAGCACACGGATATGACCCTCCTTGCAATACAGGTTCACGAATCTGTTCTCGCACGCAAACGAATTGGTTTTCAGCTCATTGGGTGGGTATTTTGCTGGATCTGTAATTTGGGAAAATATGGTTTATGTAATTCATTAAGAAAATAAACATATTAAGTTTTGATACTGCTTATGTGCACACATAATTCAACTTCATTGCATTCCAAATTGGAAACACATTTTTTTCCATTTTGATCAAGTTTCATATTGAGTGGGTCAAAAATGGGGCTTCTAGATAAGGCGTCATGGCGGTCATATTTTCAGTGGAAAAGAAAAATATCTAACACATCAGCGGTTTGATTAGAAAAAAAGTTCAGAGCATGTTTTATGAAATCTTTTATTTGACCTGATGACCTATTGTTGCCCAAAAGACCCAGATTCAAACTCATCTGAGACATCCCTGGAACAAAGTTTTGTCTTAACAAGTTTAATGTAAATACAAGTGGCCTCTCACTTGTTCATAAGTTTTTTCTTAAGTTTAAGCTTGTGACCTCGTTTTGAATCCCATTGTGCTTAATATACTATTGGAATAAATATTCTGACCATGATTCATGATGATTCAGCAACAAAAATCTGGCCTAAATAGCATTTTTAATATTATTGTTCCTTAACTGTGGACCAAACATGGCCATTTGAACTTTGTAGAGATATCAATGGTACAAATATTCTATGTTTCATAACTATTGGGCAATACATGTGGATTTTAGAGAAATTCTTTAATGAGTTTATTAACCTACTTTGAGATCCCGTGATCCAAATTTAAAGTTTGTCAAGTAATCATTGGAACTAACATTCTGACCAAGTGTCATTAAAATAGGGAATTAAATGCGGCCTCTAGAATGTTCACAAGGAAAATGTTGATGACGGATGAGCTTGACAAACCAAAGACAAACAGTTTGATATAATATATATATTTTATAAACAACTGGTAGCAAGATGAGTTGCAGGTACTTGGTCAGTTTTTAATTTTAACTTACTCTTTTGACCGATTAATTCTTTTCAGCTCAATACAACAGTGAAATATGCCCATAATATCACTTTAATATACACTAAATTTTCAGAGTGTTGCAGAGTGAACACAACATCCGCCATGCCATAAGTGGAAATAAAATAAATAAGTTCTTAAGGTTAATCATCCTTCATTGAGTATGGGATTCATTGGTATCATTTTGGAAACATGATTAGTCACATATATTCACTTTGTAAATCATTTCATCGTCTCCATGATGATGTTTGAGTGGATGATGGTTTACTTCATAAATATAATAGGTAGCAACAAAAAAATACACATGAATCTGACACTTTAAGGGATATTACCTACTGTGCCTACTTATTGTCATTGCCAGGGATATCTAGTTTAACATCAACAAGGTGGTGGTCTGTATATGGGACAGCTTTTGTAATTTAATGAAGGTCTTGCAGGTTTCTGATGATAAGATCAAATGTGTCTCCAAGGCTGTAGGTGGGAGTGGTTATATATTGCTGGAGAGAACACTCCTGTAAGAATCTGTTGAAGAGTTCAGTGTTTTCAGTCTGATTAAAGTCACCCAGTATAATTAGATTCTGTAGATTTCTTATATGTGCCTGTAAACTTTTGAGAAACATTTGAACTGAAAAGTTAGGAGGTTTGTAACCAACGATGATGTTATATGTTATTGGATTAGAAAGTAATTTCAATGTCCGAGTCTTTAAAGTTAAGAATTTTTGACCTTTGACCTCAATGTGTGACCTTGACCTTTGCCCCTATGATTATGGGTGTTTAATGTGAAGTACCCCAGATGATTGAGAACAACTATGGCGAGTTTCATGGCTCTGTCTCATGTGTTAATGGATATAAAGCTCTAAGCTTATAGTAAAAAGCATTTTTTCAAGATACAAACGGTCGTAATGTCGTTATTAACAGATGGTGTACACTGCCATTTGGCGTGCATCATCCTCTTATCCATATATATACTCATACCAAGTTTTAATGAAATCCGCCATAGCACTTCCAAGATATGGCTCCGGACACAAAAGTGCCGGACGGACGGAAGGACGGACGGAAAGACGGACGGACGGACGGACAACGCCAAAACAATATCCCTCCGACTATGTCGGGGGATAAAAACGTGAATACATACTCAAAAGGCGAAACAGAAGGTAGCTCTAATTCATGGAATATGTACATTCTGGTTTCTCACTGTTTGTAAATTTAAACAATGCAGCAAAAACAGCTGAACATAGAGTTTGCATAACTTCTTCAATGATTGTTAACTTACATAATTCTCAGTAAGGTCCTTTGAATCCCAATAGACATTCACACCGGTCATACGTTGCAATAATTCAACCCTCAGCTTTATAACCCAGAGGGTTGCTGATAGATGCTGATAGATGCAAAGTATATCATGTTTACAATACAAATAAACAATGGAATTACAACCAACAATAATCTTAGAAAGATATATACGGCTTTGATTGTGGTTGGTGTTGAAGAAGATTAAAAGCTTTATACCGATGAGATCAAAGATAGCGAATGCCGTTTTCTGTGCATTTTTTAGCTGTATCACACGCAATCTCACTGATGAAAGTTCACCGAGTTAATGTGATAACGTTTACGTAACGTTTCTGGTACTGCCTGCAAACTGACCTTGATACCTCGCGGTTTGAATGAAAGGCATTAATTAAAGTAAGGTAACTATTCCACTGGTGGAACTAAGGCTTGTTTAAAGCTTTTTTACATTTACATGCTTAACGGTCAATATCGAAAAAAAAAAAATACTTTCGCCAAAAAGTATATCATAATAGAAAACAACAATACGTATATGATCTAAAGTACAATACGGACGTAATAACTTAATATGAGAACACCGCCTTTAAAGCCACACACCTTTGGCATAGTAAATTAAAGTATAAATAAGAAACATGTTTTATCTATGCCAATTAAAATATATCTGGTGGTTACAAGGTAGAAATCCGTCTATTTTGCGCTTTAAATCTTAAAAATAATCGCGTTTGTCAAAATGGACGTATACATATAGGAATCCTACTTTCGGTTTTAAAATAAAAAAAAAAATTACTTGCTAACTAGGCTTTATATTTATAGAAAATTTTGCACACTTTCAAATTGTATCTATATGTATTGATTGACATGTATTTCATTTCAATGTGTGTGGCTTTAAGTACAACGCTCTGGCGCTGAGAATATTGTAGTCTGCTTGTATTATTAATTCAAATGTGAACTGAAAACACACTATCGTGAAATATTTTATTAGCATCATTTCGTGTCGTAGAGCTCCCACCAAGAATATTTACATATAGAAGGCTTCGTTGGTCATTATACGAAATAAGTGTGATGTAACCTTAAGTCGATAACTATATTCAATACAACACTGTTCCAAATTTCAAAATGAAAATGACAGCGAGTAGTGGGTTGAAACATCGTCGTGCTTTTTAGGTTGCATGCATAGGATAACGTCCGTAGGCTGCCATTCAGGTTAACTTAATGTGTTTATGAAGTTAATTCATCGCCCTCCTTAATTGGTCACGAACGACGTCTGTTTAGTGATGCGCATGAAATCTGTATATTGTGTATACGAAGGGGTGCATATGGACTCCCAGAGCCGTCATAGCAACATTCATCAAAGGCTTTGGGAGTACGTTTATATGGACTAACCGGTCATGTGCTATAGACGAGCCCAAATTCCGACACACATGTCGCATACGGCTGGAAGATATGGATTTGGCATTGACGGAAGAATTGTTCGAACGCTAAGTGTATACAATACATATTGTGTCAGAATATCATATATATAAGTTGAAAAACTTGCTGCACATTGCAAGAAAATAATTTACTTTTATATGTAGTACAAATATTTGTATACTATGAAAAGTATATAATACTAAATATCACACTAGTTTACAAACACGACCATGCGTTAAATTAAACATTGCGCCTATTTCTTAAATAGAAGAAAATTTACATCCTTAAACTGGGCATAACTTCTGCAGTTTCAAGTGTCACTATTTAGTAATACATGATGCAATGCCATTTTAAACAAAATTGTCTCACAACAATCATGGACTTTAAAACTCATATATTCTTGAAAATATTAAGCTAAAATAATGCAGCTTAGTATGTCTATACCACTGTCTTCTTGAAACAAGATAACAGACAGATTCAACATTTACATTCCCAAATATTCAATAAATACATATATATATATTCTTTTGATACATGTCTGAAATCAAATAGTGATTAAATTGTTTTGTATTAACATGACAAACTTATCTCTGAAAAAGATACATTAACTCTTTTTATGTTATATTTATAGTTGGTCCTATTAGGCAATTCAATTCCAATTACAATGAAAACAAATGGGCCATCATGGCACTGGGTAGTTCACCTGAATTCAAGGTACATCAATTGTCGCGAACTTCAACTTATGACGCATTTTTTACTCTTCTTGATTGAGATTCAAGCATGTGCAAGATATTGTGATCATCAAAATTATGATCAAATTTAATCAAGATTAGGTAAATAGTGTTGCTTCTATAGAGCTAACAATGATTTTTTAATATTTGATCTGGCGACATTGTCTTTGAAAACATGTGACCCGGAGTCGAACCAAGCCTATATATTGCCAAATTAAACATTCCGATCAAGTTTCGTCAAGACTGAGTTATAAATGTGGCTTCTAGAGTGTTACAAGTCTTTTCTATGATTTCAATGTTGATTTCGTTTTGTCAAAAACATGAACCAATATCGATCCCGATCTATAGATATGATTGAGCAATCAATTTAACGTCTTTAGCGGTAACAAGCAAGAAATTGACGGCGCACATCGCACGTCGCCGGACAGTGATCACAACAGCTCACCATGATGAGCTGTTATAATAGTTAAAACAAACAAACAATTACAATTTTGAAACAAAAACGTAACGGCAACAAAAGCAAGCGAGCGCGCTCGACTTTCTTTCCGCTTTGAAATATAATGTACATTCATTGTCAGTCACCTGATATAATGACCACACAGGAATATTTGAAGCTGAACGCATTGAGTGATCATATACTTAATATAAACTTTAAGTTGATGGATACATTTAAACGAGTAATGTGACCATGCCAAGAAAGTAGATTATCAACTTTTTATCAATTTATTTAGTAGACAGTTTTATTTACTTTGCAAGCAAGACCCAGGTGGCCTAAACTACAAATTAAACCCTATGTCTGCATGTAAGAAACCCTAAAACAAAATTGCAGGACACAATATTCATTCAACCAAACGTTCTCGATCGGAAACTCTTGTTTAATATACAGTGACATTGATTCAACTGTTCGCGATAGCAATATAATCCTGATTTGCGTGTAACCTATATACACACAACATTTCAGCGATTTATCTCCTTATACTGATCGTGACCCAACTGGCCCCAAATGCATCCCTATATAAGGTGAACATGTCAGTTAGAGATAGAAATTTTTGAGCGTAACGTTTACCTGAATTTCTTAAGTACAAACAGTAAAATAAGGAGCACTACTCTTATACATTGCATGTCAGACCTATTGGCTTTGGTAGGCGACCGGCGTGAGAATCCATAAGAACTGTGTGAAGTTAAAAATAAATATCTGATTAGTAATAGAGGTATGTACTCGTTGCATGCACATTTAAACCTCAATTGCACCTTCCGCGAAAACCTTAAACGGACGTTTCAAAGTAACAAGCAGATCAGAGTCGGTGAATGTTCCTGAGGACCATGAACACATATGAAGAGTTTTTGCAATATACGTAGTACATATGAAGATGTTTTATTTTGATCTTAAACCAAGTTTTCACTGCAAAATGGTGAATAATTGTGCTAAATTGCAAGTCAGATTTATGGGACTTATTTAGAGACCTCACACTATGACTCCGAACATAATCGTGGATTTTCTGATGAACACCTGTAGTAGAAACAGTACTTTGGAGATATTGCACGTTTAACTTTACGAGTGCATTTAGCGAACACCGACGCCGGCGTCGACATTCGTTCGAGTAGAAAAGCTCTGATTCTTAAGTATATAGTCGAGCTAAGAATATAGAGAATGATATCTTGGACATAACCAATTACTAAACAATATCCATCAAGTTTAAGATAAAAAGAGCATACACATTATGTGACCGGGCTCGAATCTGCGATTTAAAGTCAACCGCTCTACCAGCTGGTCCTCGTCAAAAATAAAAGGGCAATGGGCCATAAGGCGCTCTCCTGAGATCGAAAGAAACTAGACTATTCTGAGAAAGTGCCTGCTAATTCATAAAGATGGGACCAAAAGGGTGACTTCAAGAGCATTGATATGTTTTTATTTGACCTAGCGACCTCATCTGGAGCTCACATGACCAAGTTTCAATCTCAGCCGATATTTAATTGGGTCAAATGTTCTGAACAAGTTTTATGCAGATTGTCCATTAAATTTTGCTAATAGCGTCAACAAGTTTTCACTATAGCCATATAAGGAAAATTGCCCCGGCCAACGGAGGCCATGTTTTTCAAAAACCGGAAGAATTTCAGAACTCGACAGAGATGTCAATATAACACGTGTTCTGTCTAACTTTCATTTTGATTGCACTTAAAATGTGACTTCTAAAGTCATATAAGGAAAAATTCTCCGCCCATTTGGTGTCATGTTTTCGACGAACCATATCCATTTTCGAACTCAGCCGAGCAATCATTACACCAGATTTTTTGACCAAGATTCATAAAGATTTGACCATAAATGTGACTTCTACAGTGTAAACAAGGTTTTACTGTACATGTCGCCATAAAAATGTACCGCCCAAAGCGAACCCAAACCATTTTCGAACTTAGCCCAGATATAATTTCAACAAATTTTCAGAACAAGTTTTATGAAGATTGGACTTAAATGTAATTTCTAGTGTTAACAAGGTTAACTATAGCCATGTAATAAAAAAAAGCCCCGACCCCTGGTTGCCATGTTTTTAACGGACCCAATTTCTTTCGAACTCAGCCCAAATATCATTTCAACAAATATTCTGACAAAGTTTCATCCAGATCGGAATAAAATGTAACTTCTAGAGTGTTAACAAGGTTTTACTATGGCCAAATAAAGAAAAAAGAAAAATGCCCCGCCTCCTGTTTTGTAACAGACTGGAACCATTTTCGAGCTCATCTAAAATATATTACAACAAATCTTCTAATTTAGTTTCGTGAAGATTGGACAACAGACAGGACTTCTAGAGTGTTAACAAGTTTTTACTAAAGCCATATAAGGAAAACTGCCCAGCCTCCTGGATCCATGTTGTTTAATAAACCGGATCCATTTGTAACTCGTCCAATATATTATTGTGACACATGTTCTGACCAAGTTTCTAGAAGATTGGAGTACACATTTCTTGAGTGTTAACAAGGTTTTACCATAGCCATATAAGGAAAATGCCACGCCCCCTGGAGACCATGTTTTTCAACAGACCGGAACCATTTTAGAACTCATTCAAGACATCATAAGAACAAATGTTCTGACAAAGTTTCACGAAAATTGGAAATATACGAGACTTCTAGAGTGTTAACAAGGTTTTACAAAAGCCATATAAGAAAAACTTCATCGTCCAATGGCGGAAATGTTTTTCAACCAGCCGGAACCCTTTCCGATTTCTTCCAGGATATTATTGGTTCATATGGTCTGACCAAGATTTATGAAGCTTTGACAATAAATGTGGCCTCTAGAGTGTTAACAATGAACATGTTGACGACGCACGACGAACAAAAGGCGATTACTAAAACTCACCATGAACACGCATAGGTGAGCTAAGAAAGAAGAATACACATTTACTGCAGAATAATTTGACTTAACACATTTAAAAATACAACAAACAATTTTATAAATATTATAATCGCATGTGAACTAGCAATTAACATGATTTTTTTTTTAAATAAAAAGCGACTATTCCTAACGCTTAATACATGTTAGTCCCAAACTTAACGTATTTTCCAAGATATTAAACATAGAGAAGTTATATACACAAGACGCATTTCCCCGCACGTCTATGCACATGGGCGCATATCTATAATTGGATCCTTAGTTATATCACTGCTTTCCAACTTGTGGTTACATTTTTCAATAATGCAGAAATTTAAGTCCACAAACACCACATTATTCTAATAATCAACATCCAAAAATATGACATCGAAATGAAACCAGGTTTTCAACACTTTAATTATTACTTTGATTTTCATAATTATGCAACCCCAAACAAGCATGAATATAAGCTACCAACACATACACTATCTTAAAAATAATCCATAAAACTCAAGCTATTTAGCGTTTTTTTTGTATCAGTGACTTCGAATTTTATCCGACTGGCCAAATAGGAACTGCCATGCCAGGCTCGCACTATATCAAGTAGTTTTTACAAAATTACATTCAAAACCTTCATCTAAACCCAAAATATTAGACGCAAACCAATTTTCATGTTTTTATAAATATAATATACAATCTAAAATTAAGCCTCTATGCAAGATTGCAATACGTAGATTGTTTAATGAAAACTTAACTGATGGCCAACACAAAACCTGTGTGCTGTTTTTGAAGGTAACGTTTTAGAAATAGCGATTTAACATAGACCAATCTGGCCCAAATGCAGTCCTATATAAAGAATTCATGCAAGTTACCTTCACACAAAACTATACTATCATTCAAACTCATATTATTGAGCGAGAACATATTTTGTACATGCCAAAATACAATCCCAATAAAGACACCCACAGAAGTTTGCATCATCCAACGTTTTTTCATGCTTTGTCAATTTAAAGGTAAAGGCAAATGAATGGGTGAATATACTAGACTCATCTTCAATCGACTTTGACATTTACCCCCCGATCACTGGGATATTAGTCGTCCGTTTACATTCGGCGCAGTATGCAGCCTCGGTAAATTGGCCTATTTCCTTCACAGGTACCCATTCATACTCCTGAGTGGAGAGGAGCAAGCGTGGGATGTTTGTTCTGCTCAGGAAAATTCAGTATTTTTAGCGGGATTGAAATCAGGGACCTTCCGATTCAAAGACCAGCATCCTACCACTAGACCACGGCCCCACCTCACTAGAACTTATTGACCGTCATACCTACATCTGATATCTTGGTTTCAACTTTGTTTTACATATGTGTACTAAGGAAACAATTGACAAACTGGAAATCGAAATTCTAGTTTTGCAAATTTTTGTTTAATATTTCAAATTCCATGGGATGCGTCAACAATATATCAGTAAATCTGAAACATGGTTATATTCAGCTAATCGGGACACCAAGTGGATAATCAATAGGCTATTTTCGGCACCCACTTGGCTAAGAAGAGTCGCCTTGTAACCGTTATTCTAACATAAAATAAAAATGACATAAAAGCAGACCAATCATTCAAAATAGAACGTATTAAATTTAATTTTCATTAATATGCTTTAGAATAGTATTTTTAGCGAACATGTTAATATTCTTCGAGGTATTATGGTATAATAACACAACAGCATAACGCATTGCGATGTTATTTGTATTTAACATTAAATCACTTTACTGAAACGTAAATTATTAAGAAAGTGAAATTTAGTAAAATTCAAAATGAAAACAGTTATATAAACGCTTAATCAAAAAGTCTAAAAATTATAAAGCAGTACAGAGTTTAAGAATATATATTAACCTTCAGACAAATATCTTAAAAGCCACAAACCATTGAATTGAGGTAAGGTGTTGACCATACATAATGTGTGCCTGTACGCAACATGTCATGTAGTTGTGGCGCTTATCTTCCAAATAAAAGCGCTTTTTAAAAATTATAATCTTGTATTTTAAGGGCACGTGACTAAAAGCTATTTAAGAAAGATAGCTCAGTCTGTTTTATAATAAATCGAGAAACCTTGACGATTAACCACGCTTAAGGCATTGATAAAAGTTTTATGGATGAGAAATACTTAAAAATGTATAAGAAAAGGAATTTTGCTTTTCGGCAGCCTAAATAATTTTTGAAACGTCTTAAAGTTGTACATTTATGTTTGTTTAGCATTGATTGTATGATTTATAATTCGAGTGAACTTAATGGCATGGGCGCTCTGCACCAACACATTATTGTGGAAAGAACAGTTACTAATGGAAAAAAATGCATTAAATATATTAAAAAAACAACTATTTATTTCGCATAAATTTTAAATAATAGTTTTGAACTAGCGTTTGTTTAATTAGTTTAAGTCGCGTACATTTTCCGTCTTTTATATTTAAGGATTATATTTCCCAGTCCGTTTCCAGAAGCAGCACTAGGAGACAAAAGGTGTGCTCCTTGTCCAGAAGAGCACAATAATCTCTTAATTAAGTAAAGACATTTCTTTGTGGCACATATAATGAAACAAAGCAATGGATTTGCAACCAGGCGGTCTATTGGGTTACATTCGTCTGCACGTGCAAACGCATATGTTCGTTTCAATAACAATATTCAAGTGGTTTACATGTGACTTTGCAGATGTCTCCAACTTCCATGCATACGTTTGCTTGTTGGTCAATCTGAAGTGTTTGTCACTAATCAAGCAGTGAAACTGCCTTTAGAAGATCAGACGTTATATGTTGTTGACATTAGGGTCAGCCACCTGCGCTCAGAAGCACCGAAACAGATCGACATAACTTTACCGTGCCGTGGCCTGATTGGTACTCCCCATATTATTCACTGGTATGTGGCAAAGTTGTTAATTATCATTCAAGTTTTTGTTTCATGGATAGTAGGTTTTATTAGAAGCAATCTTAGGCATTATTTGGTTTCAAAAGATACAACACAAAGGAGAAGTACTCAAAAAAATCAACGCAATGATTTCAGTTGAACACAATGAAATATTGTGAATGTCATTAAGGTATGCGGTTTCAACATTTTCAATTGGCAAGGAACCATTGCTCATTAATAGGGATACATTGATACTGAGCAGCACATAAACTGTTATCTCGGCTGTAAATATCATAATTAAAGGCTGGAGGTTTTATTTGCCTGTTTATTGAATCCGAAAATATTCCATTTGTAGAGACATTTTATGTGCCATGCAACCTTCCATATAAAATTCAAAAATGACCATTTCTTGTTCTGAGTGCCAGTTTTGCGATATATTTAAAGGGGCGTCCAAACGTTCTAATTCATTAAAAAATCTCAACGGTTGACCCCCAGTTTTCTCAGTTACTATCGACTATCAGGTAGATAACGCAGCAATGTTTTTAGTGTTTCTCCTGCTCAAAATTCAAACATAAATTACAAATTGATCACGAATATCACAAAACGCTTGCAGTAACTTTTCACATGTGAACCATTATTTTGGTTGATCATACATGCTGAATGTAGAGTGAGACTGTGTTCATACTTGAATCGCCTATATTTTGTGTAGTTCAATCCACAAAAACTTGAAAATGGTGTTCTTATTGTTTTAATTAATGACATCATCGGTGCGCGCATGCGTATGACAATTAGGAATCGAAAAGAACGCTACATGTAAAGAGTCGTTATTTATGTACCTATATACGAATTGCTATATTTTGTCCCCAATACTGGCTTGGCTTCATATTACATGTCTAGTCAGTACTATACAGCGTGTTTAGTGAAGTGGCTTTACCTTTATGTCATGATAACTATGCACTACATGTATTACCAGTATAAGTACACATATTGCAAGTCGTTAAACAAGTAAGAATTACGCGTGTAACATTTCATGAAAGAAATTAATCTATAGCAAACGATGTAAGGGAAAAAAAATTAAATGTATCAAATTTCAAACTTTTTTATTTCTTACAGAGATCACCTTTTAAATTAATCTTACATCGAGCAGTCACATACGCTTGGATTTTTATGCTGTATTAGTTGTTTCAATAAAAACATGTCAACATATCTTTATAAGTTCTTAAAGAAATATACATGTTTTCATGTGTATCATGTACCGAATTAACAAGACAACAAAGGGATATGTGAAAATATACCTTGACTGATATACACGTCGCACAGAACAAGCTGTGTATGGGATCTCCTCAGCTCAATGCGAATGGTGTTTCCCACCACGGGCTGGTTACAGAACACACCTAATACGGCTCGATTATCTCTGGTTCGTGGATAACGGGAGTCATTAACAAGAGTCTCGTAACAAGTTATGTCCTTTGGCCACTCGTTTCTGTCGTTCCAGTCAGAAACATTCGCAACACTTACTCGATAGTGTGACATGAATGCTGCAATACAAAAATAGATATACTAATCTGACGCATGATCCGCGAAATGCGCTTCATCGTGTAAGTGAAATTTGTATGATGGTTAAGATATTTAAAATAACTGAAATTCACGAGGACTGCAATACAAAATTTGTGGTTTTCGAATTTAACAGCAAATTTAGTCTTTCAGTTTTAGCGATTTTGAGTTGAGACCGTTATTCAGCATGTTAATTACAATTACAATTTGGAAATGGAGCAAAATAAAACAACACACAAATGAACACAAACAGATAATGGAAGCACTAAGACACCGCAAAAGCATGTTGCCTCAGAGACGTGACCGGTTTCGTCAATTAGGTAATTGTCAAAAAAATGACATTGTGGTTTCATCTATGCGGCGACTAGCAAGGGATAGACAAATCGTCCTGTAAATGGTAATGATGAGGAGGAGCATGATGATGGTGATGATGATGAGAATGATGATGATGATGATAATGATGAAGGAGGAGGAGGAGGAGTTCGGCAATAATTTCGGCAATTGGATCAAATTCCTTCAAATGTCTTGAACATTTTCAATTTGATTTTTTTTTATTTTGCGCAATATCGACTTATGTAACAGACCAGGCGATTTATAAAGATAAAATTTTAATTGAATAGTTTAATTTACATATCAAAAGTATTTTAGTACGAACAATTACCTCCGTTCATAATAAGAAATCCTTTATAGTTAACATATTTTACGGAGGATTTGTAAACGCGGAGTTAATATTTCGTCATATACCTGCATGTTCCGCTTGCAAGTGAAACTCGATGTATGTGAATGTGACCTTGTAAGGGAACGACTTTCTCCACCATTGATACCCGGTTTCGTTGCCTGTTTCACTGCACGTGTCGGCGTCATAGTCCACAGCCGCAGGAGCATATTTATAATCAGTTACATACTTTTGGTTGGACGAATGTCTTGCCATTTTGGGAGGCTCGTGTGCGATATCAACTGCAAAAACAAATACATGCTATGATAGATTTGTAGTTATATTCATTAAAAAATAAATACTTGGATAGTCATTCATTTAATTATAATAGTGCCAAATGTATGCGTGTTGTAGAACATTTTGTTTCCATTATATATTTATATTGCTGGTTCAAACGCATTCTTGCGTATGTACACAAACATTTATGTTGATATAAAATGAAAATAATATTGTTGAATACCACTACAAAGATTGGGAAATCTTTGCGAACATATTTTTTATACATTTTTAAGTAACATACATTAAAAAAAATAATAACAATAATAATAATAATAATAATAATAATAACAACAACAACAACAACAACAACAACAACAACAATAATAATAATAATAATAATATTATTATTATTATTATTTCTTCTACTTATAATAATAATAATATTAAGGATGCCAATACAAGGGGGTAAACGTAAATGATATATCAGTCGGATTAAAGAGAGAATCCAATTAATATTTATTAAATATGTGATATGTATTGACATTTATTAAATAAGTGGTAGAGTGTACATGTTAATTTATTTGAGGCTTTGTTTGTTGGAAATTTCAAAAAATGTTCAAAGAAGAAACATGTTCACAAATGTAAAAAGTGGGATTAATATGCATAGTATCTTCGTCATATTTGAACACAACGTTTAGGCCGTTTTATAAGCATCAGTGCTATTTTTCCAGTTTGTTTTTCTGCAAAGGGGAAATAGTTTTATGGGTAGATTTTCCCCGACATCACTCAGTAGCTATTTGTTTGTTTATAAATAAGGAAACAAACAAGATACATGTATTTGAAATTAAACGGTCTGTGCCATGGGAACGAATAATCATGGAGCGCATTCAACGAAATAACCAGAAAGCAGCATTACAAAAATCCTTATAAGTATGATGATTTGAGCTACATTTTCAGTAGTAAGTCTAATAATCGAATCGAAATAAGAAAAACACAACATTCAGTATCGAAAGAGTCAGTGAAATCTGAAATATAACTGGAAGCTTATTGTTTATTTAAAATAAAGAGCAAACTATTACTTATACTAAAGCCCACTACTAGTGTTTCAGCTACTACAAATACTGCAACGACAACAAGTACGATTACCAGACTCTCTAAAAAGTATTATCACAAAATATGGGATTGCAATTTTTTTCTGACATTTAATATATAGTCTTAGGTAAAAAACGTGAGTATTGATAGTCCCGGAGGAATAACATTCCAATCAAATATACCCTTACGAAATAGACGAAAATATGTGAACATGCCGCGAATATCTAGAGAACATGCCGCGAACACAGCTATTCGCAGAAACTATTCGCGAGATATTCGCGGCTAGCCGTGAACATCCTGCGATTGATTTGATGTTTAATCACGGGATGTTCGCGGGAGGACCAATGATCGCGGCTTATTCGTCAGAAGAACTTAGAAAATATTTTCTTCTTGCAAACTGTTCGCGGCATATTCGCCAGAGTACTTTAACAATGTGTTCTTATGTACTGTTCGAGGCATATTCACTTGGAAGAATTGGAAAATGTTTCTTCTTGTTATTTGCGACATAATCGCTGGAAGAACTTAGAAAACTGTGCTTTTAAACTGTTTAGAACATATTCACTTCAATGACTAGTCTCAATTCCTTTATAATTGCTTTACCAATTTGGTTGTGACACGGGGAAATATGATGGCTCACGCATAAACTTGCTCTTAACTTCAGAAAGCCTGCTTAAATATTGTTTTCTAGGTACCCTGCGGACATTACCATTGCCATATTATGGATGACCATGTCTGGACCATGGTCAGCAATGAAATGGTGATGTTTTACTATCATAGAAATCCAAGGCAATGAAAAGACCACATTTTAACCATGTTTTGACCATGTCCAAATCATGAGCAGGTTATGGTAATTAATCTAGATTATGGTCACTTCAAAGTTATAACAATGACATGTACAAATGACCATGTTGCAACCTTGTTCTGACTTTGTCCATATCAGTGGTCATCATAGTCATTTAAGTCATTTGTGCAGAACATGGTCACTTCATGAGCAAAAAAACCCGTCACTAAACAGACAATGTTTTGACCATGTCCATATCAGTGATTGTCATAATCAGTTCTTAGACTCAGGCCAGGAACATGGTAAGCACATGATTAAAAAAAATCCCACAGAAAATGACATATCAGAGATTAATATGAAATTACGACTAACATGTTGAAAAAGAATCAAACGTAAACAGCATCATATCAAGGTTATCCATCTATCATAAACTCATAAACATACATACATCTCATCTCATGCGTGACATGGAACCTACAAAATGCTACCCTAGTTTGAAATTACAAATGAAATGCGTTCTTCAATATATAAAAGACTTGAACATATGACAGGGGAAATAAAACAATTCAAAATTAATAAATATAGCACATTAAATCATTAAAACATACCAGTTAAAAGGAAAATAGCTTCATCAATGATTAGTGATAAACTTAAACTTATTATTAAATACAAAATAAAAACATGATTTTCATGGCCGATTTTTTAAGAACTCCGCCAGGTTTGGAATAAGTGTCTCTAAAACCTTCTTGGTATTGGTGACCCTGGGCTGACAGTCTGAGTTTTTCATTATGAAAATGTTCTTGACATGACTTTTATCAAACAGTTTCTGTAGTGTAAGGTTTAAGTTCCTTTTCACGCGAAAAACTAAATTATTGTCCCCATCACCCTCTAAAATCTCAACAGGCGTGCCCTCTTCAATAAGCTCCTTAAGTCCCTTCTCACCACTGACACTCCAGTACACTGACAGAGTGATTATGGACACAGTCATGTGCACGTACAACCTGGCCTGTCCGTTTTCTTCGCCACCACTGGCACGTTCCACAGATACGATGAGACATGACATACTTCACTATCTTCCCTCCATACTTTTGCTTGAACATCAAGAATGTGTGTGCTAAAAAAATTATTTGACTTTATAATACAACTAGAACTGTGGCTGAAAGAGAACTAAATATCACCGCTGACAACTAACTTGGACAGTAAAACAAGGACAACTGAAAAGGGGAAATATAAAATGCAGCTATTGTACATATGTAATAATGTGTGTGCACTATTCATGCATTAAGTTTGAAGTTGATATCTTAAAAATTTCAAAAGTTTAAAACAAACTGACAGACAGACGGTCAGACAGACGTACATATTCCTGTATATGTTTAAACAAAATTAAATGTATATTTTTGCTTCACTGACAATGTATTGCTTGACATGAAGTGTTTGTTACAATTAACTTATATTTAGACTGTCAAAAACCCGTTTATGCCATGCAGTATCCAGAGCAACAGACATGCCTTTTCGACGGTTTTACATGGTCACTGCCCCCGATAGTTCCCTCCTCGCCTTGCCTTTTTCCTGGAAAGAAATGACATCTACAATTTACTATAATTGACAACATTTTCTTCACGTTATTTAACAAAACAATTGTTTTCTATACTGAGGACAAATAAACAAGCACTTGTATAGGAGTACCACCTGACGCAAGTGTTTAATAGTAAGTGTGAACTAATCCAAAGTGTGTAAGTTTCATCGCTTTTAATAATTCAGACATTCGTGACAAAGCCTGTCATTACTACTATTTTATATGATGAACACTTTCAAACTTGATTAATAAATAATTATAAATAAATATGTACAGGTCAATTTTGTAAAATGATTATCAATTTCATGGTGCAGTATTTATTATAAACCTCCATGAATCTGACAGTTGAATGTCACAAAGAACCATTCTTGAGTGCATTGAAATTATGAACTGTGGCTTTGAATTAATAAAACAAAAATACACATAAATATACAGCAAATTTAGAATCAATAAAATGTGTTTGACAAAACAAGACAAAAACCAATGCCTATATCAAATATTAAATTATAAGTGCAATTCTTTAATATAATCAAAAAAAGTAAGCATAGACAATTACCTGTGTCAAGTTTTTGTGTTGATGTCAAAACATGGTATGCGTTTTGATTTTTATTTTCACTTCTTGGCAGGTAGGTGGTGGGTTTTGCATTGAGGCACTTTTTTACAACCATACAGTCAATGTTTGTGCACCTTACATACAACTAGCCAAATACTTCGTAAAGGCTCTCCCTCAATGTTGTTTATTGTCAATGGAACCGGTCCAAAACCACAGCTCTTTCAAAACCGTAACTTCTCCAACAAAACACAAAGTTCAATTAGCCTTCCAACTATCACTGGGCACGTTCTTCTCTAGACATTGTTTCTGTGCGTTTATATAAACTCCCGAAGTGTAGTCGCTGTCTACAATTATTATTTCTTTCACTTTAAATTTCTGGAAACGCCCGCGTTTGTCACGGATCGACATTTTGACAAGTCGTGAAAATAGATGACTGGAAATGCCGATTTTGCCGGAAATGACGTTCCGGCGTTATTTTATTTAAATCGTTAATCGTTTGGCGAAAATTACTGTGGTCTGCAGAGTTTACTATACACTGTTTCACTTGGGAAACAGTTAAAAACGAACAGACAGGTAGACACTTTTTAAGAATCATGAAAAGTATAGGATGAAAGATGTTGTTGCTCGCAAATAATTTCTATTGCAACGATGTGTCATATATTTTCGTGGTGTAAATTTTGCTTGTGCTATTTGGAGTTTAAATTAAGATAAACAATCCGTGCAATAAGTTGGTAGTTAAGTAAATCTTTAACTGATGTGATTGGAATAATTCAAAAGGTGTCTTTATCAATTGCTTAATAGATATAAATAAAACGGAATTATCTTTCGGGAGTTCATACCCTGCGGACTTCGTACCAGGAGTATTTCATGTAACACTTTACTGGAAATTATGTATTTATGTGTGGTGCACATTGCGACAATCTCAAAAAGATATATCATTATGTACAATAAATGAAACAAGCTTTAATGTGGTACAAAGTCTTCATTATCTAATAAAAAAATTGCCATGCCAAAGAACATAGATTTCTAACTGACATAATTCGCTTGCAGAATAAATCTGGTTATTAAAAAAAAGAAAGAAAACAAATACTACAATAAATAGTAATCTGCTGTGCTAATATAACATATGCAATGCAATGCTTATAAATTAAGTTTTTATGTAACTTATTGTTATAAACAGACCGATTTCAGGGTTATGAATGTCCCCCATATGGCACAATTCAACTTAGAGTGGGCTTCTCCACGACCGAATGCTGGAAATTAAAAGCTTCAAACAGACAACAGTGTATTCTGTCTTCAAGGTACTGAGCTTGCATTAACTGTACATTAAATGAGTATTAATTATGTCAGTATTTGCTCGTTATTATGTATAATAATCACTTATGGGAAGTATCTTATTTTGGGGGCTAATTTGGATTTTAAATAGTACTTTTGTCTTCTTTAATTTATCCCAGATAGTCGTCCTACAGAACAATAACAGACCAATCACCATGCAGAGTTAGGCTAACAAAAGCAGACTTTTCAGTCCATTTCCTGTTGTCAGATCCCAATGTATATTGATTATAGATTCACTTTTATTATAGTTTGAATGTAAATAACTCTTCACTATAGACCATTTTATGATTTTTTTCATTCTGTATAGCACATGTGAACAGTATACCTCATACCAGAAAGGACCTGGATGCAGTGCATGTTGTTCAATATTCTACAATATGCGCCAGAAAAGAAAATGGGAGTGTTTTGAAAAAACAATTTGAAAACTATAGCCTCTGTGCTAAGCCTGGCAGTATGTGGCTGGTGACATGTTTTATTTTGGTTACTTCTTGTACAATGACTTTTATATAAAATTCAATTATTTGCGTGAAAATTATTTAACCCTTAAAAAAGTTAACGTTAAGTTTCAAAATATTTTGAAAGAAAATGTAAACTGTCACTTTAAATTTTAAAAGTTGCCGTGTATATTATGTAAATTTATGTATTGCTACACATACCCAGTAGTTTTGTACTATTAGACTGAGTAAGACTTTTGTGTCGCCTGCTACAAATCCAATACGTCAAGGGGACAACATAAATACAAATGGAACACAATAAATATATAAACATATATTTATACAACATTCATTCCCAAGAAGTGGGGCGTTCAAATCATACGGATTAGAATGTTAAATTATAGAAACACACTCTACATATGCATTTATATATAAGTTTTACCTTTATTAGGAGAACGCCTTTATTACTTTGAGACGTTCGTTCAGTTTTGTTCAAATGTTAGATACATCTGAAGAGACATTATGATATCCCAGTATATATTGAACACATAAATTAGTGGGGGGGGATTATGCCGATGGCCGATGCGAATGCGAATGTTCAGTTTTGTTCAAATGTTAGATACATCTGAAGAGACATTATGATATCCCAGTATATATTGAACACATAAATTAGTGTGGGGGGGGGGGGGGGGGGATTATGCCGATGGCCGATGCGAATGTCCTTTTCGGATCATATACGTTATATTATGTTTAACAAATCAATCGTAATAAAAACGATTACAGGAAAAGTGTATGCAATTATAAAATATACACAGGGGTAAATCATAATAAGACATGTATATCATAAACCGAATGAAGTTTCTAAAAATGAAAACAAATAAGCAAGAAAGCCACACATTCAAACATTGTGTCTATGCTTGCTATGCATAGAAAGTTCGAATCATTTGCTAGAAAACATAAGTAGACGGTACATGTATGAGGCTCAAAATAATGATCAAAAGAAGTCATTGATTTTTTCTTCAAAATGGACATGCACCTCCGTAAATAATTTCAACAAAGTCGTTTATACATATGTTCAGATCCTGTCCAATAAACCGGTCAAATGCGCCGAAAATTGAGAAAGAATTTGTTTGAATATTTTCACTTCTATGTTTATCGACGAAATCATCTGTGTAATCTTTATTCCGTACAAACCTGTACTCGTTCTCATTTCAATCTTCTTTACTGTTTGTGCCTAAATAAGTTTTATGTATAATTCGTTTTCCAAAATTGTGTTGCCAATAAAAGTACAATTGCCAATTCCATAATTTGTTCTTTTTCGTTTTGTATTCGAAGACTCTTTCATATTTCGATAAATAAATTTACGTTGATATAAACGCAAATGTCTTGAGAAAATCTGGTCAAGTTAACAAACGTTAACCACATCGTTATGGAATTATATGGAAGTGTAGACGCACGATTATTAAAATCCATCGTACAATATTATTTGATATTTATTCTACACGTGTTTTCGACAATAAATACCAATATTTTATCAAAATAACTTTTGTCATAGAAATAAAATATCGCACTCGATTATAGAACTATGTAGCTTTATGCAACAAACGAATCATCTAGAAATTATTGGTGTTTGTTAAGCTTAATCCACATAAGGTCATCGGAGTCGTTAATACAAAAATGTAATCAGTCTTCAATTTGTTGCGCTGGTAAACCATGATGACATAGACGTTTATTTTGCTTTAAAATGCTTTACTCGATAAAGTAAAATTCGACGTCTGGAACTTTGTAGTCTACTATTGTTCCGACCATAGTTTTGTAGAACCATAATGCTTATTTGAATCCTGTCTGAAATTAACAATTATATTTTATTTATTAGCTTCTTAATCGACGACAACCGTAATTTGGTCATCCCCTGATATACAAATGGGATAGTGGTGTCATTAAGCGATCCAGCAAGATAAACTCTATCCTCAGCTGAATGTTCGCCTGCACCACTGACCTGAATACAACTTCAGTGCCGCTTGTTCGGAAAATTTCATAAAATTTCCGCCATCTTCACTATAATGACATCGCCATATCAAAACCTCGTATAAATCTGACTGTTGCATCATTGACGTTCTTCCCCTTCAATATCCAAACCATCCATGAGACAATATATTTACCGTATTGACATCCTGGTCCGAACATTCCCGGTGCGCACTCGCCATTACATGACCACCCGTCTGCCTTACATTGCTCGTGTTCACGACAATGGCATCTAAGAAAGCCTGGAAAAAAAGTTGGTTGGCATTTTTTAGGCATGGCTTCTTTTTATGTTTTTTGGTATCTACATTCCCTCTACTGAAAATCTAGAAGAGATGTCACCTTCTCAGGTGCTTGACATCCTTTTATTAGGTCAAAGGTCAATGGGTACAGTTTTCAGTTGTTTAGGAGATGAAATGCATCTCATTGTGATTTATATCCGAAATTGAAAAGTTTAAGGCAGTAATATTGTCTGAAAAAGAACCTGCATTGATCTAATTAAAATTTGATCTATTCTAGTGTTTACTTATATGGGTCAAAAGGCCATTTAGTGCACTTTTATGCCAAAATAAACATGACAACAGGCATTGAAAAGCAACATAATAAAAAAATATTTTCTAAAAGTATTTTTTAAACAATGGACTAGTTTCTTCTAAATTTTGTTGATTCTATAAACATATTTGTAAAGATAAAACACAAATTAAAAGGATCCATTATATAAATATAACGAAGTACAACGTACGCTTAAAAAAAGACTGAAACTCATTTGTGTATTTCAGTACCTTATTAGATTGTTTTTAAGTGTACATTCTTCACCCTGTTTAAACTGCATATATCTTATACTGCTGATCAAATCCCTGTTGACTTCATGCTTGTACAGAAAACCCAATACAGAAAATAGCCAGGCTTTGTAAGTGAAAGTTAATGAAGAGTAAGTGCCCCTGAAATGGAAATGCCATTTGTATCTAGCAAAAAGTAAGACTCATTAGTAGCAATTGATAGTGATTCATGCAGCATTAAAAGGGATCTTTTCACGGTTTGGTAAATTGACAAAAAGTTGTTTCAGATTCGCAAATTTTCGTTTTAGTTATGATATTTGTGAGGAAACAGTATTACTGAACATTTACCATGGTCTAATATAGCCAATATATGCATCTTTTGACGATTTAAAACCCTAAAAATTATAAAGCGTTGCAACGCTTCAATTTAATTATTGAATAATTTGAAGAGTTCTGTTGTTGTCGCTAAATTTTGTCAAACTACGAAGATTGCTTATATAATGCATAAAATACTTCAATTAAGTATGATTGGCAGAATAGCCGAGCGGGCTAATGCGTTTTTACTTCAGGTTACTCCAGGACTCCGGGGGTCACTGGTTCGAGTCCAGCTGCGGCTACTTTTTTTTTCCTTTTTTAAATTTTATTCTTGATTTTTTAATGGAGCTTTTAAGATCCAATGTTTACATTTATCAATATAAAGCATTTAATGAAGTATTTCAAAACATGCCAAAAACTGTGAAAAGGCCCCTTTAAGGTATATATTATTCAGAATTGTTATCCCTTCCAGTCAAGTAGATGCTCATGAGGGGTCATATATTGCACTTTGCCCGTTTTATTTGAGTATTTAGTTTTAAAATGTATGCCACTGTGTGATCTCATATTGTATAATGTAACTGTGAATGTCTCATTTTAATCATGACTTTCCTGGCATTGTAATACAAGATATATAAGGAATGCCACTTTAACACTGAATAAATTATTGAAATGACATCCTGGGTTTTGGTACAAAACTTGTGATATGCATGAGACCAATGTACCATTTAGAATCTTTAGAAAAAACAGTGCAATTACTTAAGTAAATGGTTGTCATATATCTTAAAACATATTGGTATACATTGTGTATTTTCAGGTAAGGATCCATGGCTGAATAAAAATATAACGAGTCCAAAACCAATGGGAATTATAAAAAGGAAAGCAGATACTTCCACAAACTTTAAACTGTGCATTATTTGACAGGATAAAAAGAAAAATGATATCATACGAACTTACCAAACACCTGCATCAAGAAAATTAAAAGATAGCTTTGCCCTGCGACGAAAATATCACAATGATAATTATTTATTAACACTTGATAGATTAGAAAGGTTCATAGACTCTGACAATTGGGCAAGTAGGTCTGATCTGAAATGGCACAAAAGTTGTTACAGTGCTTTTACGTCAGGAACTACTATATCGCGCATTGAGAGACGATATCAGCAGCAGCTAAAGGTCAGTCATACAACTGAAAATCACGATGAAGAACAATTAACAATCCAACTTAGACGGCGCTCAAATCCTCCTATCAGTTGGTAAATGTGCATGTTCTGTCAGGAGGATACCAATGAAAAATTACACGAAGGTCAACAGTTCTTCCGATCAAGTGATATTCTAAATCGAGCAAAATGTGATGATATAATGAGAGCTCGTCTTTAGGGAATAGGGGATCTTATGACCGCTGAAGGCAAGTATCATAACAGATGTTTGAATGAATTCAAGCGGAGAACAAATGAAAAGTCGTCCTCAGCAAAAAGCGAAGTTGACGCTGCTATGGAACATTTTATTGAACGGTTAGCATGGTCATGTGTTTGATATGGTAATGGTGTGAAAAACATATACAGATATTAAAAAAATATTGGTTCTCAAATTCCAGCTAGATACATTTCGCTTAGACAGTCATTTTTTTGTGACATAGAAGCAAGGCTCAGCGATAAAGCTAAATTTGTCCTTCCACTCAAACAGCATATGACATTGATTATGTACCCCGGTGACGGTTCTGATTATGTGATAAGTCATTCGTTAAACCGGGAAACTGGATCCGATCAATTTGCTAGCCGTTCAGAGTCTGAATCAGAGGAATTATCAGATGACAGAGAAAAAAGTAGTGAACGTTTCATGCAAGACACAAATCTCTTTCAAGAATTGATCCATGTCTCTCTTCAAATAAGAAGTGACCTTGAGAAATCTCCCGGACATGAAGCAAAGTGGCAAAGTATCAACGGAGAGACTGTGCAGAACATTATTCCAAATAGTTTGTATTTGTTTCTGGTTATTTTGTTTGGAGGTATGTCGGCAGTGGAAAAAAATATGAGTTCAGAAACATATGAAAAAAGTGAGATAAATATTCAACGTATTTTGAGTGTTGACCAGGATATTATTTACGGTGTCTCTAAATGGAAGAAACTGACTCCTAAATATGTTTGACTTGGACTTCGGCTGCATCAAGCAACTCGCTCAGATACACTTGTTCATCTGTTCCATGCAGCCAATCAGTGTATTCCCATAGTAACAATAAGAGAATTTGACAATGCTATTGCTAATAACCTTCTAGATAAGTACAGACAAAACGGGTATTTATTCATTCCGTCATCAATCGCGCCGGGTGTCTTAACACACTACTCTTGTGACAATATAGATGTATTAGAGTGAACCCTTGATGGAAAAAATACATTTCACAGTACTCAAGTTTTGGCATGGCAACCTCAAACAGATGAACAATAAACTCCGACAGTAGGTTTGTTGAAAACATTGATAGCACAAAGCCCATTGACAGAGAGCTAATGGATGTATACCAAACCATCGAACATTCCAAAATGTCAGCAAATAAGCGTGCCAACAGAAACCTACACGGCTCTTGATATGAAAACTTGGACAATCGATACGAAATGAATAACAGATGACACAGTTTTGGCTTTGCTAATTTCTCGACAGTCATCATCTGGAAAACAGTGTGTACCGCTCTGGGGCGCATATAATGAAGCAACATATCAACAAAGTCATAGTGTAACCAGACCTAGAATGCCATCTATTCTGTGTACACCGGCGGAAGAGTACGACACAATCGTAACTATCATAAATAGATTTGAAGGAATAAGTAGGCATGTTGGACAGAAATACACTGTTATAACTGCTGAACAGCCATTATACAGCAAAGGCAAAGCAATATTATACGCAAATAAAGAACGTTACAAGAATGTTATTTTCATGATGGGAGGACTTTATATATGCTTCAATTTCCCTTGCGCGATCGGTCAACATATGGAATGTTCAGGATTGGAGGACGTATTTCTTGAAGCAGGTGTATTTGGACCAAATGCTGTTACTAAGGTTATGGAGGGAAATGCATATAATCGTGCGGTTATGGGCCATATGCTTGCATATGAGGCGATTTGGTGGTTAAAATTAATATATTTTCTTCAGTGGTTAGAATCTAAGGGAAAAAAAATCCAGAACTTGAACATGAAGTTAGAGAGTTAGAGGTTGCTTTTGAAATGAAAAGTCGCTTGAACCGAGATGATTTTCGTGAAACAAATGATAATCTTTTTGAAGCAGTTAAGGAGAAAAAAATAGGTGAATTACTAGATAAATTCGACAAAAAGAAAGGTGAAGTGAAGAACTTTTCTCTTTGTAATTCCTACCTACATTTGGTTTACATCCTTATGAAGTTCATTAAAGCGCAAAGAATAGGCGATTGGCTGTTTCATATTGAAGCCTTTTCCGAGACGCTACCGTGGCTAATGGTGTACGACCACACAAACTATGCCCGCTGGGTTCCTGTATATCTTGCAGACATAAAAGCATTAGAATATGTTGCACCTGAAGTGTTCAAAGAGTTTATTGAAGGTCACTTTGTAGTCAGGCCGAAGGAAAAAGCATTCAACGGAGTACCTGTCGACCAAGCTACTGAGAAGATAAACAGAATGTGTAAAACGACTGGGGTATTATTGGAATAACAAGACATGACCAGGCAAGAGGTTTTGTATTACGTGGTCAGTAAGATCTGAGGTTTCCAATAGTACTATGAAATTGTTCAATCAACATGATGATGTCGAAAATATTGGAATATTCAAGAACAGAGCAGATGGAACTCGTTCGAGAGTTTCTTCAGAGGAAGAGTGCATCAAAAAATGATACAGCTCTTTGGTTCATATGATATATTCGGAGTGCATGAAGGGAAGAACAGACTGTTCTCAATAGCATCTAAGGACGTTGCAACTAATGATATCAGAGATGATTTATAAACCTGTGAAAGTCGAGGTAAAACATTATTTAAGGAATTTGCAGAGAAAAGGCTGAAAGAGCAGAATGTTGAGTTTTATGCTACTATTCAAAAGGTACAGTCCAAAAACTGTTGCATATCTCTATAAGAAGACAGTCAGTGAAAAGCAGAAAGTGACAAAGATTTTAAAGACTGACAGAAAGCTAATGTAGAGACTTTTCAAGGCAGCTAATTCAGGGATAGCCGTAGAAACAACATCTGTACTAGAACATGAAATTTCTGATGTGCCATTATCATGTGCAAAGGCTAGTGGGAAAATGCATGAAACCCAGAAATCAAACATACTCAAAATGCTTACAAAGGACAATGATATAGTGACGCCTCAAATTGTTCAGAAAACGACTGATGCAACATATGCAATAATTGATGGACACACGCAAATACAGAGTTTAGGTAAGCCTAAGGACTGTCCAACATTTGGACAATATGCAACTGTTTTTGTTACATCTGTTTTAAGGCATTTCAAGGTAAACACTACCCGAGTTGATGTGACTTTTAATCGATACTTTGGAAGTAAATCTATCAAAGAGGCAACGAGAGTTAAGAGGAAAGGAAAGCGTTAACCTATTAGGAAGCTCATTACAAGTCCAAACGTTCCCCTTCCGCAAATATGGGAACAGTATATCACACACGATGATAATAAAGCAGACTTGGCTGAATTTCTCTCCAACGAATTGCCTAAAAAAATAAGAAAATCTTCCAGCAGGATCAACTATAGTTGCAGGAGGTGGTTTTCCAGGTGATGTTGATTCAATGTCAGAAGGAACATTTTGGGGTTTCACGAATTGACAGGATGCGACACCACATCTGCTCTAAATGGAATTCAGTAAGAAAACCGACTGGGTGAAGTATATCGCACAACCTGATACATTGGAGGGTGTTGGTAGAGATGTTGATGCTCTAGCAGTTATCAAATTTATGTGTCTGCTGTATGGCTGCTGTCAGGACCACCCACCAAACATTGACACATGGAGGTATCGGTTATTTTTGAAAGCCAGGAAGAGTTTGGATTTGTTACCCCCTACAAATGATGCGCTTGAACTTCACATTAAAAGGGAAAATTATCAGGCAAAGATATGGCTAAATGCCACAGATAAGGATTTTCAGCCTGATGATCCACTTGATTTTGGCGCAAGAAAACTTGAAGAAAATTCATTGAAACCGGTATGGATGAGGAAACCAAAGGTCCCTGCAGCATGTGTCCATTAAGTATCACGTGGCTCTCAAAAAAAGTGTAGTACAGCACGATGTAAGTGCTATATTGAGCTGACAAAGGATGCTTGTTTGAATGCGCATGTGAAGCGAATGGCTGTTTAAACCTAATTTATTTTATTTCAAGATTCAAGATTTTGAAATATATTACTAAATAGATCACATTTTTTGGTAAAATAATTTATGTTTTACATTATTCTTATCTATTACAATTAATTCTAATTTAGTGAAGTAAAAATAACGTATTTTGCATTAATATGACATTATAGAACGTACAATATTAAGAACTACATTAAAGTATACTATTTGAGCTGAATTATTTTATTTAAAATAGTATTTAGCATAATATGCATATAAAACAATATATATATATTTAGACTGTAACGTAGATCACACATGTTTACTTGTAACTATTCTTTCATTGTTTTAAGTCTTGTAATTGTATTGATAGGATCATGCAGAAATTAGTTTGGTTCTTATTATAAAATGTTGTTATATTAAAAAACGCAATAAGTATTAAAAGTCTAAAAATGAACATTGTTTTTCTTTTAATTTAGGTAACGTAATTTACAAAGTTAGGAACAGTCACTTAAAATACAACAGAGAAATACTCTTTCCATCATCAAAGTATCCATCTCTCATTGAAAAGTTACGTTTAAATATAATAATACATGGATCTTTGGTTGGTTTTAACATTCACTGCAATTCACGTTCTATACGGGTTATAAAAGTGCACTTGATGACCTTTGACCTACTTTTGAAAAGCCAAAATCAGTTAAAAAATGAGATACCCCTTCAAGTATCAAATATAAATCAGTTTAGGAGTAAAATCAGTAATAGTATATGATACTTTACAATTTAGGCAATGTAACCTTAATTTTTAAAGCAAAATGCACTCATTGAATGTTTGACCTATAACATGGTCGTCAAGCATCTCAGAGGGTGACATCCCTTCCAATTTTTTTTAATGTATTTGAAATCATTATAACATAAAAGGAAGTCATGCTTGAGAAATGCCATCAGATGTAAGATTTCAGGAAATGTTAGGCCAACTATGTTCCAGAAGCCTCTTAATTTAAATTTCATTCTTATCCTTAATTTTGGACATTTTCTCGAGTGTTTCATTTTCTATTGCAGTAGTTTGGCATCAAGAATTGCATTAAAATAACATCATTATGTCAATGTTATTTTAGGAATACCAAAACAAACATGTGATTCCTTATCTAGTAAAGAAATACAACACATTGTAATTTTGAACTTAAGTGAAATTATTTAAGAACTGACTTAAGATGTTTCTGGACTACCACCCCTGATTCTATTTATCTTGAGTTAGAGAGCCGACAAGGCTAATTTGGCAAGTTTTGAAAACTAAAAGGTCCTTCAGGCAAACATGCTGTTTATTTCACTCTAAACATTATCATTAAGTTTCATAATTTTTTGATTTAAACTTTTGAGTTTATCTTACAAAAGATAATGTTAATATGACCTCTTGTTAATCAAGGGCCTGTTGATATTCAGAAGTGCTTCAAGAGACCTTCCAGATTTTCGTACCAGGCCAATATATATTCCAACCAACGTTATGTCACTTAACTATTTGAGTGAGGGGACATCGTTCTTCTGGACGCCACAAATCTAAATGTCTCAGGCTTTTTCATAATACGTTCCACATTTCAAATGCGCATATAAGTATCTTCATAAAGGAATGTATATGAAGAAGTTTAATTACATGTATTGCAAATCATACTTTATTATTAAATTTTCTATTAAATAAGATATTGTACTTTAAAAATGGTGTTAATTGAGACATACGTTTTAGGCTTACAGGTTTTAAGTTTTCACTTCTATGAATAAGTCAACAACTTCTTGAAGATTGTTTTACAAACACTTCATAACATCGTTATCTATGTAAACTTAAAATAAGACGTCAAAACAGAGAACAGTCAATCTGCTTTGCATTTCTTCCAACATATAACGGAAAATAATAAGCGATGTTTGATAAATTCATTAAAGTGACTGATGTCATAACATTTGTACTTGCCTTTTTTCATTACTCATTCTATACAAATGATTTTGATTTTCAAAGCATTTAAAGTTTTTTTGACAAATATGAAGCTTTTCATTTTCCTACGCCAGTGTGTGAATTGAATTGTCACAAATGAAACCACAAAGTTTGAATTAAAGAAATTACTTTTCTTGAGATTTATTTCTTTGTTAAATTATAAAACAAAACTTGTTTCATACAAAGATGTTGTGATTCACCTAACGACACTTAAAGTATGTTGTAAAGGCTCATAATATTGGATAAATTCAAATTGAACAAACACCATAATATGTTTAATACATACCAGTGAATTCAACATGGACACAAATGAAAATTAACTTCAGAACCTTAAAGGTATTGTAACAAAAGAAGGCCAACCAAACAACCAAACACAATATTACTTGTGTATTTAATTATTTGTGATAGAAAATTATCTATAGTTTAAAACTAATATTTTAGTTCTATAAACTTAAGTTACAATACATGACTTAAAATGACAAACAGAGTAAAGTGTTTATATAATTTCCATGAACATACATTTTGTCAAACATTTGTGTTAGAATATTAAGATAAACAATAAACTTTAAACTTCTTAACATCATTTGATATTTTAAAAGAAAATTCTTTTAATTGACATCCTCAACAAAATAATTTTTGGTTGCGGATGGGTGCAAATCCGTTTATAAACACTACGATCTTAGAGGAAATAATTAAGGTAATTGTTTATATGCATTGCAATTCTTCTCATTGATATCTATACATCCATGAAGTTTCATGTTGAAATCTTTAAGCATATCTGAGACATCTAGGCCCTGAACATTACATCATACAAAAAAAACAAAGTGCAATAACTCTTTTTTAAGAAAGTGTATGGTTATAGTTCTTGTGCAAGGCAATTATCCTCATTGATATCAATACAACGATGAAATTAAATGTTGAAATCTTCTAAGGTATCTGAAATAAAGCCCTGAAAAGTTACATCATATAAAAAAACAAATAGTGATAACTCTCATTTGAGAAAGTATAGGGTTATGGTTCTTGTGCTTGGCAATTCTCCTCGTTGATATCAATACACCCATGAAATTTAGTGTTAACATTTTTTGTGGATATTCTGAGATATAGCCATGACAATTTACATCAGACAAAAACACAGAAAAAGGCATTAACTCTCATATAAACAAGTGTAGGGTTATGGTTCTTGTGCATAGAACTTCTGCTCATTGATATCTATATACCGATGAAGTTTCATGTTGATATCTTATATAGTTTCTAAGATATTTCCATGAACAATGTGTGACAGACAGACGGACGGACTGACAGACCGACAAAGCCAATTCTATATCCCTCCATTTTTGTCGGTTGTTAATATGAAGACTTTCATTATTTTTATACAAGTATATAATGCCTCAGTGTTGAAGTACCACAACGTATTATGTGTTAAAAAGCTACAACAAAAACCTGCAAAAATTAGTGAGAAATCCCTTAAACAGTTGGATATGAACAGAACATTTATGAAAATGTTATTCCAGGGAGTTTTCTAAGATTTTTGTTTTTATTTCCTAAGCAAAGAGGGTGACTCAAAATTGATTCAAGTATCTGCTAATCAGTGGCCAGGGCACTGTCTTCCCCCCAAAAAAAATGATTGACATTACCATGAACAAAGGCATTCTTTCACAACTCAAGTGACAAATCATAATTAATGCAAATCACTTCCAAGACATTTGGTAATCCCAAATTGAGATTTCAGACGAAATAATGCATGACAAAGCCTTGTGCGGCAATTATTGACATTAAAAAAATCCCTCACTTGCCTAGCATGGAGACAAAGGACACTTAGCAAAATTCCAAGGAAATTAGAAATGTGACCTTTAATACAATAATGGGGAACAATGCAAACAATGTGTAAAGGATTTGAGGGCCCAGCGTAAATTTAGACTTGGCTGTTCTTTTTAATTATTTAATCAAAGCGCTGAAAAAAATTCAAATGTATACAGAGTGTGTCTTGGCGCACAGCTCGATATGTGTGTGTGCATTGTTTATCATCCTATTTATGTAATAGAGATTAATTGAACGAAATAACAAAAGGATTTCCTTTTAAGACGTTTTGAAAAAAATAAAATTTGCATTCACCATCATATTAAATGAATATTGTTGGAATATCGAATACCTATCTCACTTAGAATATAATTTCAGGATGGAAATTCCCTTTACAAAACTGTTTTGACACCATATCTAAATGCAAAATTTACAATAAGACCTTAAATGACCTTTACATAACGCCAGCAGTCACGAATGCATACATTCGAACATTTCATAGGCTGATCCGAAAGAAATTCTCTGAGCTTTGGCTACATCACTGTGTCTCTGCACAGTGTAAAGGATGTTACACTGTTCAGTGTTAGGAATTCCTGACTACTTTTTGCATGTTCAAACGACACCTAATTACAAATTGTGGCCTAGGTAAAACTACGCTTTAGAATCCAACTCGAAGAATTCCAGGGTCTGTTATCGGTCACTTAATCGTCAGTGGAAGAAATAATTGACTATCGATAAACACAGTTTTGCTTTCAAGATGAGAAAACAAACACTACCAAAATAGTATAGGATCACGATGAGAAGTAAATCGTTTCATTATTTAACCACAAAAGCTTGCCGTATTCGGTCAGCAAGTCTTGAAATCTTTCCTGAACGCCTGAAAACCCGACTTTACCAGTTTGCTGTATTTACTATTTTGATTTAATTTTATATCGAGCAACATTGTGCAAAAAATCAGGGTGCGGGATCGCGAGACTTTTTGGGGTTCCACCTTTAAACTTTAAGGAATTTATACACGACGCTAAGTGATGTTTTATTTCAAATAACTTTTTAAAACAAATTTTCTTAAGACTTTCAACTAGTGCATAAAAGACAAATTAATAATATTTGCTGAACATTTAATGGTGCCTCAGGAGACAATGCTGACTCAGAAGATAATATTGACTGAAAATTGAATGGTTCCTCGGGAAACAATGCTGGCTCAGAAGATAATATTGACTGAACATTTAATGGGCCTTAGAAGACAATGCTGGCTCAGAACATAATATTTGCTGAACATTTAATTGTGCCTCGGGAGACAATGCTTGCTCAAAAGATACTTCTGGCTGAATATTTAATGGTGCCTCAGGAGACAATGCGGGCCCAGAAGTTAATATTGGCTGAACATTTAATGGTGCCTCTGGAAACAATGCTGGCTCAGACGATAATATTAGCTAAACATTTAATTAACCAGTCGCCACCTGTCAATCAAAATTGGCTGATCGGAAAATTTGATTGACAGATTTTTACACGACCCTCAGTAACGCTTATCTGGCCGCCATTTTGTCCGACAAACAAAGCTTGCCGTACATATGGAATGGACGTAATTGTTAAGAGTTAACACAGATTTTATATCAAATGCCTGATAATTGCTGTTTGATCATTATTCAAAATTGTAGGTGCTATACATACTTTATAAAAGGTCATTATTTTACCTTTATTTCTTGAACATTTGAACGAGTAACGAGAAAACAAACACAATAAATAGTTTGACCACAACAGTTGTGTGTTCTATAAAACGTGTTTAACCGTTTGATGCACAATAGTATTAAGCAGTTTGGGCAACATAATAATTGCCACACGTGCTTATTAATAATCTCAGCGTATTTGTCGATAATTAATAAATGACAGTATGTTTCGCGGATCTCAGAATGAAGGAACATTAAGGCATTGTCAGGTACTGTACACACGAAAAGAAAACTATTTAATTACTTGAATCATTTCCAATTATATATTTATTTTCTGTTGATCATAAACAAGGGAAATCATCAAAAATTGTAAACTTAAATATTGTTTCAACTAAAGTAAAAACAACAAAAAGGTGATTTCAACGCGGCTTAGCCAGCCTTAGCGACTTCGAGTGTAAAATGTACGTCTTATAATACAACAACAACAACATTTCTAATACAACATATATTGATACGGGGAGAAATGTGAACATTGCAATGAACATATGAGGTCCAACTTGTTATAAACAAACAAAAGCATAACATGTTTAATATATTCCATTCGAATGTTCGTGAACAGAACCGTAATACCAACATTTCATTTTTCGATAGTGAAATGTATCTGGTTCACTTTAAAAATACATGAAATAACACGCATATCAGACTATTTGTTAATGAAAACTCGAAATTAGACCTATATTAAATTATGGTTACAATCAAAATTTAATTTATATTTAAATAAAAAGAATCGGTGCATTTTTAAAAATAACACAATAAAACAAAGATCTAAAGATTTTTAATAAACAAAAAACTCATAATGGTATAGATGTGTCATTTGCATTTAATAAAATTATTTTCAAATAAATAATTATATATGAATAGCCGCCGGATTCACTGTAAGGCTGTTTAATACTAGTTAAAAATCAATATGAAATAAATTTTCATTATTACAACAGATTTTTATTCAAATCCCTATAATATGTATATGAAACGTTTCTGATAGTCAGTCTGTCGTTTCCTCATTTATTTTGATTACGCCATTTCCCTCTAAAGCATTTATGATTGTATAAAAGTTTTACAAAGTAGTTTAGTTTAGTGTGTGGCTTTAACAATTTATATTGTAGAAAATAGCATGATACATCGTTACAAATATAGTATTTTACTCGCCTAATCCGCTATCATTTTGATCTGCATGTCGGAGTTTTCTAATCACTAGACCACGTTTCTATTTGGGCGGAGCGATCGATAATTTGGCGACTGGTCAATTGTGCCTCGAGAGACAATGCTGACTCAAAAGATAGTATTGGCTTAACATTTAATGTTGCATCAGGAGACAATGCTGGCTCAGAAGATAGTATTAGCTGAACATTTAATCATTTAATGGTGCCTCAAGAAACAATGCAGACTCATAAAATACTATTGGCTAAACATTTAATGGTGCCTCCGTAAACAATGCTGGCTCAGATGATAATATTGGCTAAACATGTAACGGTGCCTCAGGAAACAAGGCTGGCTCAAAAGATAATATTCGCTGATGATTTAATGGCGCCTCAGGAAACAATGCAGACTCAAATGATAATATTTGATATACATTCAATGGTGCCTCAGGAAACAATGCTGGCTCAGATGATAATATTGGTTGAACATTTAATGGCGCCTCAGGAGACAATGCAGACTCATATGATAATATTGGCTTTACATTTAATGGTGCATCAGGAAATAATGCTGGCTCAGAAGATAATATTGACTAAACATATAATGAAACGTCGAGAAACAATGCTGGCTCAAAAGATAGTATTGGCTGAACAAGTAATGGTTGCTCGGAAGATGATGGCCGAAAGGTTTATGCTTGCAGGGAAGATAATGCTTGTCACATATAAAACTTGCACAGAAGATTATCCTTACCGAAGCTATTAGAATACAACTGTACTTATATACCGTAACGTCATTAAAACGTTTATGAATAAGATTGTTTGACAACAACAACAATAAAAAAACACTTTAGGCAAGTATAATCTTCTCAAACACAGCTCAAGGAAGTGTATGATTTCCAGGCACTCCGTGTTATATATCACACACAACTGGTAAGAGATTAGAAGTTCACATGTTTTTAGGTGAATCAGAATATATTAAGTAGATTTTTGAGTGGGTAAGAAATATTCCCGGATCACAAGTTATTGGACTACCTGCGCATGTTTTATTGTCGGCCTGTAGTCGGAAGCCTGTGCGGCACGAGCAGACGAAGCTACCGACGGTGTTCGAGCACTGCAGTTGGCAGCCGTGCGTCTGGCTGGCGCATTCGTCAACATCTGTAGATATTATGAGTCGCGTTCTAAGAAATTGGGTTAATGCATGTGCGTCAAGTGTCATCCCCGATTATCCTCTGCGGACTGCACAGGCTAATCAGTGACAACGCTTTCTGCTTTTATAGAATTCTTCATTTAAAGGATTTCTCTTCTAAACGAAAATCCAATTAAGGCGGAAAGTGCCGTCCCTGATTAGCCTATGCTGATATTGATACAAGTATTACATGGTTGAACATCTATCTATTCAATCCCCAAAACCAGGCGAACAACAAAAGTGATGACTAAAACCTCTAAATAAATAAATAAGTCAATAACGAACGTAGGTTTCGAACCTGTGCAGCTATGTTCGTCTGCTTGTAGCTGAAATCCGGCTAAACAGGAGCATTGATACCCGCTAGGTCGGTTAGAACACTTGTGCGCACAGCCGCTCATGCCTGTCATGCACTCGTCAATATCTGCAACGAACGAGAAAACATCGATGTCACGGTTTACCCTAACAAAGCTGATTCAAAAAACCTTGTTGGCACAGACAAAAAAATGTTGATTCATAAACTAATATTGTTTAGTTAGATATTGCCGAGGCAGAAGATTGTCTTTTGCATCAGCAATATCTCATCGTGCATACATTAAAGATAATTTTAACTGAAACGATAATGTTTTCGGAGAACATGCTGCTGGCTCAAAAGATACTGCTGGATCAGAAGGCAATGCTGACTAGGAATACAAAGCTGGTACAAAAGACAACGATGGCTCACAATAGTTGGCTCAGAAGATACTGTTAAGTGTGAACTTTATGGTGGCTCAGAAAACAATGCTGGCTCAAAAGATAATATTAGCTGAACATTTAATAATTGGGCATCAGGAGACAATGCTGACTCAGAAGATAATATTGGCCGAACATTTAATAGTGCCTCAGTAAATAATGCTGGCTCAGTAGATAATATTGGCTGAACATTTAATAGTTCCTCAGGAAACAATGCTGACTCAGAAGATAATATTGACTGAACATTTACTGGTTCCTCAAGAAACAATGCTGGCCCAGAAGATAATATTGGCTGAACATTTAAGGGTGCCTCAGGAGACAATGCTGACTCAGAAGAAAGTATTGGCTGAACATGCTATGGTTCTTCAGGAAACAATGCTGGCTCAGAAGATAATATTGACTTAACATTAAATGGTTCCTCAGGAAACAATGCTGACTCAGAAGATAATATTCGCTGAACATTTAATTCTGCCTCAGGAGACAATGCTGACTCAGAACATAATATTGACTGAAAATTTAGTGGTTCCTCGGGAAACAATGCTGGCTCAGAAGATAATATTGACTGAACATTTAATGGGCCTTAGAAGACAATGCTGGCTCAGAAGATAATATTTGCTGAACATTTAATTGTGCCTCGGGAGACAATGCTTGCTCAGAAGATACTTTTGGCTGAATATTTAATGGTGCCTCAGGAGACAATTCGGGCCCAGAAGATAATATTGGCTAAACATTTAATGGTGCCTCTGGAAATAATGCTGGCTCAGACGATAATATTGGCTGAACATTTAATTAACCAGTCGCCACCTGTCAATCAAATTTTCCGATCAGCCAATCAGATATCGATTTTTACACACCCCTCAGTAACGCTTATCTGGCCGCCATTTTGTCCGACAAACAAAGCTTGCCGTACATATGGAATGGACGTAATTGTTAAGAGTTTACACAGATTTTATATCAAATGCATGATAATTGCTGTTTGATCATTATTCAAAATTGTAGGTGCTATACATACTTTATAAAAGGTCATTATTTTACCTTTATTTCTTGAACATTTGAACGAGTAACGAGAAAACAAACACAATAAATAGTTTGACCACAACATGTGTGTGTTCTATAAAACGTGTTTAACCGTTTGATGCACAATAGTATTAAGCAGTTTGGGCAACATAATAATTGCCACACGTGCTTATTAATAATCTCAGCGTATTTGTCGATAATTAATAAATGACAGTATGTTGCGCGGATCTCAGAATGAAGTAACATTAAGGCATTGTCAGGTACTGTACACACGAAAAGAAAACTATTTAATTACTTGAATCATTTCCAATTATATATTTATTTTCTGTTGATCATAAACAAGGGAAATCATCATAAATTGTAAACTTAAATATTGTTTCAACTAAAGTAAAAACAACAAAAAGGTGATTTCAACGCGGCTTAGCCAGCCTTAGCGACTTCGAGTGTAAAATGTACGTCTTATAATACAACAACAACAACATTTCTAATACAACATATATTGATACGGGGAGAAATGTGAACATTGCAATGAACATATAATGTCCATCTTGTTATAAATAAACAAATGCATAATATGTTTAATATATTCCTTTCGAATGTTCGTGAACAGAACCGTAATACCAACATTTTATTTTTCGAAAGTGAAATGTAACTGGTTGACTTTAAAAATACATGGAATAACATGCATATCCGACTATTTGTTAATGAAAACACGAAATTAGACCTATATTAAATTATGCTTACAATCAAAATTTAATTTATATCCAAATAAAAAGAATCGGTGCATTTTTAAAAATAACACAATAAAACAAAGATCTAAAGATTTTTAATAAACACAAAACCCTTAATGATATAGATGTATCATTTGCATTTAATAAAATTATTTTCAAATAAATAATTATATATGAATAGCCGCCGGATTCACTGTAAGGCTGTTTAATACTAGTTCAAAATCAATATGAAATAAATGCTCATTCTAACAACAGATTTTTATTCAAATCCCTTTAATATGTATATGAAACGTTTCTGATAGTCAGTCTGTCGTTTCCTCATTTATTTTGATTACGCCATTTCCCTCTAAAGCATTTATGATTGTATCAAAGTTTTACAAAGTAGTTTAGTTTAGTGTGTGGCTTTAACAATTTATATTGTAGAAAATAGCATGATACATCGTTACAAATATAGTATTTTACTCGCCTAATCCGCTATCATTTTGATCTGCTTGTCGGAGTTTTCTAATCACTAGACCACGTTTCTATTTGGGCGGAGCGATCGATAATTTGGCGACTGGTCAATTGTGCCTCGGGAGACAATGCTGACTCAAAAGATAGTATTGGCTTAATATTTAAAGTTGCATCAGGAGACAATGCTGGCTCAGAAGATAGTATTGGCTGAACATTTAATCATTTAATGGTGCCTCAAGAAACAATGCTGACTCAGAAGATACTATTGGCTAAACATTTAATGGTGCCTCCGTAAACAATGCTGGCTCAGATGATAATATTGGCTAAACATGTAACGGTGCCTCAGGAAACAATGCTGGCTCAGAAGATAATATTGGCTGATGATTTAATGGCGCCTCAGGAAACAATGCTGACTCAAATGATAATATTTGCTATACATTTAATGGTGCCTCAGGAAACAATGCTGGCTCAGATGATAATATTGACTGAACATTTAATGGCGCCTCAGGAGACAATACTGACTCAGATGATAATATTGGCTTAACATGTAATGGTGCCTCAGGAAATAAGCTGGCTCAGAAGATAATATTGACTAAACATATAATGAAACGTCGAGAGACAATGCTGGCTCAAAAGATAGTATTTGCTTAACAAGTAATTGTTGCTCGGAAGATGATGATGGCCGAAGGTTTATGCTTGCAGGGAAGATAATACTTGTCACATATAAAACTTGCACAGAAGATTATCCTTACCGACGCTATTAGAATACAACTGTACTTATATACCGTAACGTCATTATCATGCAAGTACCTGTTATCGAACAGCACCTATTATCGGACGTTTTGTTTTGGTTTCGTATGCACATGTGCAAAAGTGTGCATGACGTCACATTGATAAAAAAATGGTCGCACATGAAGTCCATGACCTACTTGCCTACTTAGCCTGAAACAAATGCGCCAAAAACAGGTTAAAGGGATGCATTTATTGTTATTTACACTGTTTTATGTGTTTTTTGCTATTACTTTTTGAATACATTTATCAAAACGTGCATTTACACACCAAAAAGCAAATTTCCGTTTGCAATTTTTATTGCAGCAGACGCAGATTTTTTGCCGAGTCCGGGTCACGTGATAGTCATGTGACTTTATATATACTGGAGTAGTATTTATGAAGTGTCGGGTAATAGGTCATGTTAACATCGGCCGCCATTTTGTTTTGTCTGCTAGAGGTGACAATAACCAGAGAAGTATTGTTATAAATTCTTGAAGGTAGGTTGCAGCAAAACTTTACAGATAAATCATTTAATGATTGAACTGTTAGACATTTGATAAAACAAAATGTTTTTGTCATTTTAAGTCTTTCAATTTTAAGGAAATTGAACGTTATTTCTTAGGTGTTCGATAACTGGTTCGTCCACCATAAAACGTTTATGAATAAGGTTGTTTGACAACAACAACAATAAAAAAACACTTTAGGCAAGTATAATCTTCTCAAACACAGCTCAAGGAAGTGTATGATTTCCAGGTACTCCGTGTTATATATCACACAAAACTGGTAAGAGATTAGAAGTTCACAAGTTAATAGGTGATTCAGAATATATTAAGTAGATTTTTGAGTGGGTAAGAAATAGTCCCGCATCACAAGTTATTGGAGTACCTGCGCATGTTTTATTGTCGGCCTGGAGTTGGAAGCCTGTGCGACACGAGCAGACGAAGCTACCGACGGTGTTCGAGCACTGCTGTTGGCAGCCGTGCGTCTGTCTGGTGCATTCGTCAACATCTGTAGATATTATGAGTCGCGTTCTAAGAAATTGGGTTAATGCATGTGCGTCAAGTGTCATCCCAGATTATCCAATGCGGACTGCACAGGCTAATCAGGGACAACGCTTTCTGCTTTTATAGAATTCTTCATTTTAAGGATTTCTCTTCTAAACGAAAATCCAATTAAGGCGGAAAGTGCCGTCCCTGATTAGCCTATGTTGATACTGATACAAGTATTACATGGTTGAACATCTATCTATTAAATCCCCAAAACCAGGCGAACAACAAAAGTGATGACTAAAACCTCTTAATAAATAAATAAGTCAATAACGAACGTAGGTTTCGAACCTGTGCAGCTATGTTCGTCTGCTTGTAGCTGAAATCCGGTTAAACAGGAGCATTGATACCCGCCAGGTCGGTTAGAACACTCGTGCGCACAGCCGCTCATGCCTGTCATGCACTCGTCAATATCTGCAACGAACGAGAAAACACCGATGTCACGGTTTACCCTAACAAACCTGATTCAAAAAACCTTGTTGGCACAGACAAAAAAATGTTGATTCATAAACTAATATTGTTTAGTTAGATATTGCCGAGGCAGAAGATTGTCTTTTGCATCAGCAATATCTCATCGTGCATACATTAAAGATAATTTTAACTGAAACGATAATGTTTTCGGAGAACATGCTGCTGGCTCAAAAGATAATGCTGGGTCAGAAGGCAATGCTGACTAGGAATACAAAGCTGGTACAGAAGACAACGATGGCTCACAATAGTTGGCTCAGAAGATACTGTTAGGTGTGAACTGTATGGTGGCTCAGAAAACAATGCTGGCTCAAAAGATAATATTAGCTGAACATTTAATAATTGGGCATCAGGAGACAATGCTGACTCAGAAGATAATATTGGCCGAAAATTTAATGGTGCCTCAGTAAACAATGCTGGCTCAGAAGATAATATTGGCTGAACATTTAATAGTTCCTCAGGAGACAATGCTGACTCAGAAGATAATATTGACCGAACATTTACTGGTTCCTCAAGAAACAATGCTGGCCCAGAAGATAATATTGGCTGAACATTTAAGGGTGCCTCAGGAGACAATGCTGACTCAGAAGACAGTATTGGCTGAACATGTTATGGTTCTTCAGGAAACAATGCTGGCTCAGAAGATAATATTGACTTAACATTAAATGGTTCCTCAGGAAACAATGCTGACTCAGAAGATAATATTGGCTGAACATTTAATTCTGCCTCGGGAGACAATGCTGACTCAGCAGATAATATTGACTGAAAATTTAATGGTTCCTCGGGAAACAATGCTGGCTCAATAGATAATATTGACTGAACATTTAATGGGCCTTAGAAGACAATGCTGGCTCAGAAGATAATATTTGCTGAACATTTAATTGTGCCTCGGGAGACAATGCTTGCTCAGAAGATACTTTTGGCTGAATATTTAATGGTGCCTCAGGAGACAATGCGGGTCCAGAAGATAATATTGGCTAAACATTTAATGGTGCCTCTGAAAACAATGCTGGCTCAGACGATAATATTGGCTAAACATTTAATGGTGCCTCTGAAAACAATGCTGGCTCAGACGATAATATTGGCTAAACATTTAATTAACCAGTCGCCACCTGTCAATCAAATTTTCCGATCAGCCAATCAGATATCGATTTTTACACACCCCTCAGTAACGCTTATCTGGCCGCCATTTTGTCCGACAAACAAAGCTTGCCGTACATATGGAATGGACGTAATTGTTAAGAGTTTACACATATTTTATATCAAATGCCTGATAATTGCTGTTTCATCATTATTCAAAATTGTAGGTGCTATACATACTTTATAAAAAGTAATTATTTTACCTTTATTTCTTGAACATTTGAACGAGTAACGAGAAAACAAACACAATAAATAGTTTGACCACAACATTTGTGTGTTCTATAAAACGTGTTTAACCGTTTGATGCACAATAGTATTAAGCAGTTTGGGCAACATAATAATTGCCACACGTGCTTATTAATAATCTCAGCGTATTTGTCGATAATTAATAAATGACAGTATGTTGCGCGGATCTCAGAATGAAGGAACATTAAGGCATTGTCAGGTACTGTACACACGAAAAGAAAACTATTTAATTACTTAAATCATTTCCAATTATATATTTATTTTCTGTTGATCATAAACAAGGGAAATCATCATAAATTGTAAACTTAAATATTGTTTTAACTAAAGTAAAAACAACAAAAAGGTGATTTCAACGCGGCTTAGCCAGCCTTAGCGACTTCGAGTGTAAAATGTACGTCTTATAATACAACAACAACAACATTTCTAATACAACATATATTGATACGGGGAGAAATGTGAACACTGCAATGAACATATAAGGTCCATCTTGTTATAAATAAACAAATGCATAATATGTTTAATATATTCCATTCGAATGTTCGTGAACAGAACCGTAATACCAACATTTCATTTTTCGATAGTGAAATGTAACTGGTTCACTTTAAAAATACATGGAATAACATGCATATCCGACTATTTGTTAATGAAAACACGAAATAAGATCTATATTAAATTATAGTTACAATCAAAATTTAATTTATATCCAAATAAAAAGAATCGGTGCATTTTTAAAAATAACACAATAAAACAAAGATCTAAAGATTTTTAATAAGTTTACACAAAACTCATAATGATATAGATCTGTCATTTGCATTTAATAAAATTATTTTCAAATAAATAATAATATATGAATAGCCGCCGGATTCACTGTAAGGCTGTTTAATACTAGTTCAAAATCAATATGAAATAAATGCTCATTCTTACAACAGATTTTTATTCAAATCCCTTTAATATGTATATGAAACGTTTCTGATAGTCAGTTTGTCGTTTCCACATTTATTTTGATTACGCCATTTCCCTCTAAAGCATTTATGATTGTATAAAAGTTTTACAAAGTAGTTTAGTTAAGTGTGTGGCTTTAACAATTTATATTGTAGAAAATAGCATGATACATCGTTACAAATATAGTATTTTACTCGCCTAATCCGCTATCATTTTGATCTGCTTGTCGGAGTTTTCTAATCACTAGACCACGTTTCTATTTGGGCGGAGCGATCGATAATTTGGCGACTGGTCAATTGTGCCTCGGGAGACAATGCTGACTCAAAAGATAGTATTGGCTTAATATTTAATGTTACATCAGGAGCCAATGCTGGCTCAGAAGATAGTATTGGCTAAACATATAATGAAACGTCGAGAGACAATGCTGGCTCAAAAGATAGTATTTGCTGAACAAGTAATTGTTGCTCGGAAGATGATGATGGCCGAAAGGTTTATGCTTGCAGGGAAGATAATACTTGTCACATATAAAACTTGCACAGAAGATTATCCTTACCGAAGCTATTAGAATACAACTGTACTTATATACTGTAACGTCATTAAAACGTTTATGAATAAGGTTGTTTGACAACAACAACAATAAAAAAACACTTTAGGCAAGTATAATCTACTCAAACACAGCTCAAGGAAGTGTATGATTTCCAGGTACTCCGTGTTATATATCACACAAAACTGGTAAGAGATTAGAAGTTCACATGTTAATAGGTGATTCAGAATATATTAAGTAGATTTTTGAGTGGGTACGAAATAGTCCCGGATCACAAGTTATTGGACTACCTGCGCATGTTTTATTGTCGGCCTGGAGTTGGAAGCCTGTGCGACACGAGCAGACGAAGCTACCGACGGTGTTCGAGCACTGCTGTTGGCAGCCGTGCGTCTGTCTGGCGCATTCGTCAACATCTGTAGATATTATGAGTCGCGTTCTAAGAAATTGGGTTAATGCATGTGCGTCAAGTGTCATCCCAGATTATCCTCTGCGGACTGCACAGGCTAATCAGGGACAACGCTTTCTGCTTTTATAGAATTCTTGATTTAAAGGATTTTTCTTCTAAACGAAAATCCAATTAAGGCGGCAAGTGCCGTCCCTGATTAGCCTATGCTGATACTGATACAAGTATTACATGGTTGAACATCTATCTATTAAATCCCCAAAACCAGGCGAACAACAAAAGTAATGACTAAAACCTCTAAATAAATAAATAAGTCAATAACAAACGTAGGTTTCGAACCTGTGCAGCTATGTTCGTCTGCTTGTAGCTGAAATCCGGTTACACAGGAGCATTGATACCCGCCAGGTCGGTTAGAACACTTGTGCGCACAGCCGCTCATGCCTGTCATGCACTCGTCAATATCTGCAAAGAACGAGAAAACACCGATGTCACGGTTTACCCTAACAAAGCTGATTCAAAAAACCTTGTTGGCACAGACAAAAAAATGTTGATTCATAAACTAATATTGTTTAGTTAGATACTGCCGAGGCAGAAGATTGTCTTTTGCATCAGCAATATCTCATCGTCAATACATTAAAGATAATATTAAATGAAACGATAATGTATTCGGAGAACATGCTGCTGGCTCAAAAGATAATGCTGGATCAGAAGGCAATGCTGACTAGGAATACAAAGCTGGTACAGAAGACAACGATGGCTCACAATAGTTGGCTCAGAAGATACTGTTAAGTGTGAACTTTATGGTGGCTCAGAAAACAATGCTGGCTCAAAAGATAATATTAGCTGAACATTTAATAATTGGGCATCAGGAGACAATGCTGACTCAGAAGATAATATTGGCAGAACATTTAATAGTGCCTCAGTAAACAATGCTGGCTCAGAAGATAATATTGGCTGAACATGTAATAGTTCCTCAGGAGACAATGCTGACTCAGAAGATAATATTGACTGAACATTTACTGGTTCCTCAAGAAACAATGCTGGCCCAGAAGATAATATTGGCTGAACATTTAAGGGTGCCTCAGGAGACAATGCTGACTCAGAAGATAGTTTTGGCTGAACATGTTATGGTTCTTCAGGAAACAATGCTGGCTCAGAAGATAATATTGACTTAACATTAAATGGTTCCCCAGGAAACAATGCTGGCTCAGAAGATAATATTGGCTGAACATTTAATTCTGCCTCAGGAGACAATGCTGATTCAGAAGATAATATTGACTGAAAATTTAATGGTTCCTCGGGAAACAACGCTGGCTCAGAAGATAATATTGACTGAACATTTAATGGGCCTTAGAAGACAATGCTGGCTCAGAATATAATATTTGCTGAACATTTAATTGTGCCTCGGGAGACAATGCTTGCTCAGAAGATACTTTTGGCTGAATATTTAATGGTGCCTCAGGAGACAATGCGGGCCCAGAAGATAATATTAGCTGAACATTTAATGGTGCCTCTGAAAACAATGCTGGCTCAGACGATAATATTGGCTAAACATGTAATTAACCAGTCGCCACCTGTCAATCAAATTTTCCGATCAGCCAATCAGATATCGATTTTTACACACCCCTCAGTAACGCTTATCTGGCCGCCATTTTGTCCGACAAACAAAGCTTGCCGTACATATGGAATGGACGTAATTGTTAAGAGTTTACACAGATTTTATATCAAATGCCTGATAATTGCTGTTTGATCATTATTCAAAATTGTAGGTGCTATACATACTTTATAAAAGGTCATTATTTTACCTTTATTTCTTGAACATTTGAACGAGTAACGAGAAAACAAACACAATAAATAGTCTGACCACAACATTTGTGTGTTCTATAAAACGTGTTTAACCGTTTGATGCACAATAGTATTAAGCAGTTTGGGCAACATAATAATTGCCACACGTGCTTATTAATAATCTCAGCGTATTTGTCGATAATTAATAAATGACAGTATGTTGCGCGGATCTCAGAATGAAGGAACATTAAGGCATTGTCAGGTACTGTACACACGAAAAGAAAACTATTTATTTACTTGAATAATTTCCAATTATATATTTATTTTCTGTTGATCATAAACAAGGGAAATCATCATAAATTGTAAACTTAAATATTGTTTCAACTAAAGTAAAAACAACAAAAAGGTGATTTCAACGCGGCTTAGCCAGCCTTAGCGACTTCAAGTGTAAAATGTACGTCTTATAATACAACAACAACAACATTTCTAATACAACATATATTGATACGGGGAGAAATTCGAACATTGCAATGAACATATAAGGTCCATCTTGTTATAAATAAACAAATGCATAATATGTTTAATATATTCCATTTGAATGTTCGTGAACAGAACCGTAATACCAACATTTCATTTTTCGATAGTGAAATGTAACTGGTTCACTTTAAACATACATGGAATAACATGCATATCCGACTTTTTGTTAATGAAAACACGAAATTAGACCAATATTAAATTATGGTTACAATCAAAATTTAATTTATATCCAAATAAAAAGAATCGGTGCATTTTTTAAAATAACACAATGAAACAAAGATCTAAATATTTTTAATAAACACAAAACTCATAATGATATAGATGTGTCATTTGCATTTAATAAATTTATTTTCAAATAAATAATTATATATGAATAGCCGCCGGATTCAATGTAAGGCTGTTTCATACTAGTTCAAAATCAATATGAAATAAATGCTCATTCTAACAACATATTTTGATTCAAATCCCTATAATATGTATATGAAACGTTTCTGATAGTCAGTCTGTCGTTTCCTCATTTATTTTGATTACGCCATTTCCCTCTAAAGCATTTATGATTGTATAAAAGTTTTACAGAGTAGTTTAGTTTAGTGTGTGGCTTTAACAATTTATATTGTAGAAAATAGCATGATACATCGTTACAAATATAGTATTTTACTCGCCTAATCCGCTATCATTTTGATCTGCTTGTCGGAGTTTTCTAATCACTAGACCACGTTTCTATTTGGGCGGAGCGATCGATAATTTGGCGACTGGTCAATTGTGCCTCGGGAGACAATGCTGACTCAAAAGATAGTATTGGCTTAATATTTAATGTTGCATCAGGAGACAATGCTGGCTCAGAAGATAGTATTGGCTGAACATTTAATCATTTAATGGTGCCTCAAGAAACAATGCTGACTCAGAAGATACTATTGGCTAAACATTTAATGGTGCCTCCGTAAACAATGCTGGCTCAGATGATAATATTGGCTTAACATGTAACGGTGCCTCAGGAAACAATGCTGGCTCAGAAGATAATATTGGCTGATGATTTAATAGCGCCTCAGGAAACAATGCTGACTCAAACGATAATATTTGCTATACATTTAATGGTGCCTCAGGAAACAATGCTGGCTCAGATGATAATATTAGCTGAACATTCAATGGCGCCTCAGGAGACAATGCTGACTCAGATGATAATATTGGCTTTACATTTAATGGTGCCTCAGGAAATAATGCTGGCTCAGAAGATAATATTGACTAAACATATAATGAAACGTCGAGAGACAATGCTGGCTCAAAAGATAGTATTGGCTGAACAAGTAATTGTTGCTCGGAAGATGATGATGGCCGAAAGGTTTATGCTTGCAGGGAAGATAATACTTGTCACATATAAAACTTACACAGAAGATTATCCTTACCGACGCTATTAGAATACAACTGTACTTATATACCGTAACGTCATTAAAACGTTTATGAATAAGGTTGTTTGACAACAACAACAATAAAAAAACACTTAAGGCAAGTATAATCTACTCAAACACAGCTCAAGGAAGTGTATGATTTCCAGGTACTCCGTGTTATATATCACACAAAACTGGTAAGAGATTAGAAGTTCACATGTTAATAGGTGATTCAGAATATATTAAGTAGATTTTTGAGTGGGTACGAAATAGTCCCGGATCACAAGTTATTGGACTACCTGCGCATGTTTTATTGTCGGCCTGGAGTTGGAAGCCTGTGCGACACGAGCAGACGAAGCTACCGACGGTGTTCGAGCACTGCTGTTGGCAGCCGTGCGTCTGTCTGGCGCATTCGTCAACATCTGTAGATATTATGAGTCGCGTTCTAAGAAATTGGGTTAATGCATGTGCGTCAAGTGTCATCCCAGATTATCCTCTGCGGACTGCACAGGCTAATCAGGGACAACGCTTTCTGCTTTTATAGAATTCTTGATTTAAAGGATTTTTCTTCTAAACGAAAATCCAATTAAGGCGGAAAGTGCCGTCCCTGATTAGCCTATGCTGATACTGATACAAGTATTACATGGTTGAACATCTATCTATTAAATCCCCAAAACCAGGCGAACAACAAAAGTAATGACTAAAACCTCTAAATAAATAAATAAGTCAATAACGAACGTAGGTTTCGAACCTGTGCAGCTATGTTCGTCTGCTTGTAGCTGAAATCCGGTTAAACAGGAGCATTGATACCCGCCAGGTCGGTTAGAACACTTGTGCGCACAGCCGCTCATGCCTGTCATGCACTCGTCAATATCTGCAACGAACGAGAAAACACCGATGTCACGGTTTACCCTAACAAAGCTGATTCAAAAAACCTTGTTGGCACAGACAAAAAAATGTTGATTCATAAACTAATATTGTTTAGTTAGATATTGCCGAGGCAGAAGATTGTCTTTTGCATCAGCAATATCTCATCGTCCATACATTAAAGATAATATTAACTGAAACGATAATGTTTTCGGAGAACATGCTGCTGGCTCAAAAGATAATGCTGGATCAGAAGGCAATGCTGACTAGGAATACAAAGCTGGTACAGAAGACAACGATGGCTCACAATAGTTGGCTCAGAAGATACTGTTAAGTGTGAACTGTATGGTGGCTCAGAAAACAATGCTGGCTCAAAAGATAATATTAGCTGAACATTTAATAATTGGGCATCAGGAGACAATGCTGACTCAGAAGATAATATTGGCAGAACATTTAATAGTGTCTCAGTAAACAATGCTAGCTCAGAAGATAATATTGGCTGAACATGTAATAGTTCCTCAGGAGACAATGCTGACTCAGAAGATAATATTGACTGAACATTTACTGGTTCCTCAAGAAACAATGCTGGCCCAGAAGATAATATTGGCTGAACATTTAAGGGTGCCTCAGGAGACAATGCTGACTCAGAAGATAGTTTTGGCTGAACATGTTATGGTTCTTCAGGAAACAATGCTGGCTCAGAAGATAATATTGACTTAACATTAAATGGTTCCCCAGGAAACAATGCTGGCTCAGAAGATAATATTGGCTGAACATTTAATTCTGCCTCAGGAGACAATGCTGATTCAGAAGATAATATTGACTGAAAATTTAATGGTTCCTCGGGAAACAACGCTGGCTCAGAAGATAATATTGACTGAACATTTAATGGGCCTTAGAAGACAATGCTGGCTCAGAATATAATATTTGCTGAACATTTAATTGTGCCTCGGGAGACAATGCTTGCTCAGAAGATACTTTTGGCTGAATATTTAATGGTGCCTCAGGAGACAATGCGGGCCCAGAAGATAATATTGGCTGAACATTTAATGGTGCCTCTGAAAACAATGCTGGCTCAGACGATAATATTGGCTAAACATGTAATTAACCAGTCGCCACCTGTCAATCAAATTTTCCGATCAGCCAATCAGATATCGATTTTTACACACCCCTCAGTAACGCTTATCTGGCCGCCATTTTGTCCGACAAACAAAGCTTGCCGTACATATGGAATGGACGTAATTGTTAAGAGTTTACACAGATTTTATATCAAATGCCTGATAATTGCTGTTTGATCATTATTCAAAATTGTAGGTGCTATACATACTTTATAAAAGGTCATTATTTTACCTTTATTTCTTGAACATTTGAACGAGTAACGAGAAAACAAACACAATAAATAGTTTGACCACAACATTTGTGTGTTCTATAAAACGTGTTTAACCGTTTGATGCACAATAGTATTAAGCAGTTTGGGCAATATAATAATTGCCACACGTGCTTATTAATAATCTCAGCGTATGTGTCGATAATTAATAAATGACAGTATGTTGCGCGGATCTCAGAATGAAGGAACATTAAGGCATTGTCAGGTACTGTACACACGAAAAGAAAACTATTTATTTACTTGAATAATTTCCAATTATATATTTATTTTCTGTTGATCATAAACAAGGGAAATCATCATAAATTGTAAACTTAAATATTGTTTCAACTAAAGTAAAAACAACAAAAAGGTGATTTCAACGCGGCTTAGCCAGCCTTAGCGACTTCGAGTGTAAAATGTACGTCTTATAATACAACAACAACAACATTTCTAATACAACATATATTGATACGGGGAGAAATTCGAACATTGCAATGAACATATAAGGTCCATCTTGTTATAAATAAACAAATGCATAATATGTTTAATATATTCCATTTGAATGTTCGTGAACAGAACCGTAATACCAACATTTCATTTTTCGATAGTGAAATGTAACTGGTTCACTTTAAAAATACATGGAATAACATGCATATCCGACTATTTGTTAATGAAAACACGAAATTAGACCTATATTAAATTATGGTTACAATCAAAATTTAATTTTTATCCAAATAAAAAGAATCGGTGCATTTTTTTAAATAACACAATGAAACAAAGATCTAAATATTTTTAATAAACACAAAACTCATAATGATATAGATGTGTCATTTGCATTTAATAAATTTATTTTCAAATAAATAATTATATATGAATAGCCGCCGGATTCAATGTAAGGCTGTTTAGTACTAGTTCAAAATCAATATGAAATAAATGCTCATTCTAACAACATATTTTGATTCAAATCCCTATAATATGTATATGAAACGTTTCTGATAGTCAGTCTGTCGTTTCCTCATTTATTTTGATTACGCCATTTCCCTCTAAAGCATTTATGATTGTATAAAAGTTTTACAGAGTAGTTTAGTTTAGTGTGTGGCTTTAACAATTTATATTGTAGAAAATAGCATGATACATCGTTACAAATATAGTATTTTACTCGCCTAATCCGCTATCATTTTGATCTGCTTGTCGGAGTTTTCTAATCACTAGACCACGTTTCTATTTGGGCGGAGCGATCGATAATTTGGCGACTGGTCAATTGTGCCTCGGGAGACAATGCTGACTCAAAAGATAGTATTGGCTTAATATTTAATGTTGCATCAGGAGACAATGCTGGCTCAGAAGATAGTATTGGCTGAACATTTAATCATTTAATGGTGCCTCAAGAAACAATGCTGACTCAGAAGATACTATTGGCTAAACATTTAATGGTGCCTCCGTAAACAATGCTGGCTCAGATGATAATATTGGCTTAACATGTAACGGTGCCTCAGGAAACAATGCTGGCTCAGAAGATAATATTGGCTGATGATTTAATAGCGCCTCAGGAAACAATGCTGACTCAAACGATAATATTTGCTATACATTTAATGGTGCCTCAGGAAACAATGCTGGCTCAGATGATAATATTGGCTGAACATTCAATGGCGCCTCAGGAGACAATGCTGACTCAGATGATAATATTGGCTTTACATTTAATGGTGCCTCAGGAAATAATGCTGGCTCAGAAGATAATATTGACTAAACATATAATGAAACGTCGAGAGACAATGCTGGCTCAAAAGATAGTATTGGCTGAACAAGTAATTGTTGCTCGGAAGATGATGATGGCCGAAAGGTTTATGCTTGCAGGGAAGATAATGCTTGTCACATATAAAACTTGCACAGAAGATTATCCTTACCGAAGCTATTAGAATACAACTGTACTTATATACCGTAACGTCATTAAAACGTTTATGAATAAGGTTGTTTGACAACAACAAAAATAAAACAACACTTTAGGCAAGTATAATCTTCTCAAACACAGCTCAAGGAATTGTATGATTTCCAGGTACTCCATGTTATATATCACACAAAACTGGTAAGAGATTAGAAGTTCACATGTTAATATGTGAATCAGAATATATTAAGTAGATTTTTGAGTGGGTAAGAAATATTCCCGGATCACAAGTTATTGGACTACCTGCGCATGTTTTATTGTCGGCCTGGAGTCGGAAGCCTGTGCGGCACGAGCAGACGAAGCTACCGACGGTGTTCGAGCACTGCTGTTGGCAGCCGTGCGTCTGTCTGGCGCATTCGTCAACATCTGTAGATATTATGAGTCGCGTTCTAAGAAATTGGGTTAATGCATGTGCGTCAAGTGTCATCCCAGATTATCCTCTGTGGACTGCACAGGCTAATCAGGGACAAATCTTTCTGCTTTTATAGAATTATTCATTTAAAGGATTTCTCTTCTAAACGAAAATCCAATTAAGGCGGAAAGTGCCGTCCCTGATTAGCCTATGCGGACTGCATAGGCTAATCTGTGAAGAAACTTTACACAGACGTATTAAACCCCGTTTAACCAAAGCGAGAATAATATATTGTGTATTACCTCATAATTATCCAAATATCGTATATACGAATTGTGACATGTAGTGGTATGTAATATCAGTTGTTGTTTTTTTTGGTTAAATTAAGCGATTTGTGTGTGCACTTTTAAAAATATCAAAAATTCGAAAAAGAAAAGGCCGACAACGTTTTACCGTTTTTCGTGTACCGTTGCATGTGTTTGAAGGTCGAGTGACATTTGTTTATAAATTTGAAATACTGGAAATACATGTATAACGCACGAAGTCACAACAAATAAAAATTTACGGCGACAAAATAGCCCCAAAAACTGTGTGATGGGCTCCTAGAATTCCTTTGAAAAAGTCATTTGCACAAGAAGTAATAAACAAATGATGGTTTTCAACCACGGCAAAATAAGTTTCTATAAATGATACTCGCGCATGTATTGTTTCTTATTTTATTTACCGACAGTAAAAAACGGTTCTCTTTGTTGCACTCACCGTCACAACTTTTCCCGTCGATTGCAAGACCATATCCGGTTCTACAGGAGCAACGAAAGCTGCCGTTGGTGTTCATACACACGTGCGCGCAGTCGTCCGTATTAGATAGGCATTCGTTCACATCTTAATAAAAAATAGCCATTTAAAATAAAAGTACTGCGTTTTTTTTATTTTGTTTCTGACATATGTGTATGTTTGTTTGTAGTAGTTGTGTGTGTTGCTGTTGTTTGTTCGTTTTTTTAATTAATGATGATGTTTTTTAGGGGGGGGGGGTGGAGTCGGGGCTGAGAATACGTGCATATTATTTAGTCATATTAAACAACAGTCCTATCACTTGATTTTGGTGCGTACAATTAACGTGTATTAGTTAACCAAATTAATAATTATAAAAAAAAACTACCAATAAATTAACACTTCTTGAATGACATTTACACAAGTGTACACATAATGATTTTTATTGGAATTAGCCTGGAAAAAACGCTCTTGATTGGTGAGAAAATTTTAAGGACTTAAAACACGGTATTAAATAATGGAGCTTATGTGCAGATTCTCTTACTTGGTTAAAACGATTGCTTTTGGAAATCACATGAAGCACAAAGAGACAAATACACATACTTGCACGTTTATTATTCGTGCATTTGAAAACAAGATTCTAAAACGTGTATTAATACGTTCCGTTCTCGTATTTACCTATGCAAGTGCGACCCGCGTCACGTGCCTCGTAGCCTGCAACACAACTGCACGTGAATGAAGTCACCACGTTCGTGCAAGTCTGCGCGCAGTCGTGGATTCGCAGGAAACACTCGTCCGTATCTAAAAAAACATACATCATATACTCGTACGTGTCCACCGGAGTTGCTCGTACATAAATATAATATTTGTTAAGTTCGGTATTAGAACGTATTTTATTTAGCGAGTTTCAATTGAAAACGACTATTTGACGAGAAGAGTTGTAACAGCTTCGCCCGTCATGAAACTCACGTGGCAAAACTATGTTATACATTTGTTCAATACTGTATTTTACCAAGGATTTTGGGGATAAATAAAATTGATGAAACACTAATGAAATATTGCATTTAACTTCTTTCTGGCCACTTTTTTTTACTTACCTACGTGCCAAAATTTTTAAAATCATTCTTATATGTTAGTGATTATTTAATTTCTCAACTAGAATAAATTTAAATGAAATTAATTTTAAAACTCAAATGGATTCCTCTATAATACATGGCTAAAAATAAATATATATGAATAGAAACTATGCAGTTTAAAAAATTACTCGACACAATAATATGCTAAACAAGAGCACCAACTTGTGGTAAAAATACAACTGATCATATTTATCTTGAGTTATAGAGCAGAAAATGCTAATTTGGTAAATTTTGGAAAATTAAAGGGTCTGAAGTCCTTCAGGCAAACATGCTGTTTATTTCACTTTAAACATTATCATTAAGTTTCATAGTTTTCTGATTTAAACTTTTGAGTTAGTCTTATAACAGACAAGGTTAATATGACCACTTGTTAATCTAGGGCCTGTTGATATTCAGAAGTGCTTCAAGGGGCCTTCCAGGTTTTCTTATCAGGCCAATATATTTTCCAACCAACGTTATCTCACTAAACTATTTGAGTGAGGAGACATCGTTCTCCGGGACGCCACAAACCTAAATGCCTCAGGATTGTTCATAATAAGTTCCACTTTTTAAATGCGCATATAAATATCTTCATGAAGGAATGCATATGAAGAAGTTTAATTACATGTATAATTGCAAAGCATACTTTATTATTAAATTTTCTATTAAATAAGATATTGTACTTAAAAAATGGTGTTAATTGACACATACGTTTTAAGCTTATATGTTTTAAGTTTTAACCTCTATGAATAATTCAACAACTTCTTGAATATTGTTTTGCAAACACTTCATAACATCGTTATCTATGTAATCTTAAAATAAGACGTCAAAACAGAGAACAGTCAATCTGCTTTGCATTTCTTCCAAAATATAACGGAAAATAATAAGCGCTGTTTGATAAATTCATTTAAGTGACTGATGTCATAACATTTGTACTTGTCTTTTTTTCATTACTCATTCTATACAAATGATTTGATTTTCAAAGCATTTGAAGTTTTTTTTGACAAAATGGTTTTACAAACGTGCTATGTAAATGAAGTGTAAAAAAAACAACTCAAATGTTTGTCATTTTCCTACTCCATTGTGTGAATTGTATGGTCCCTTTGTTGCAAAAGAAACCACAAAGTTTGAATTAAAGAAATTACTTTTCTTAAGGTTTATTTCTTTGTTAGATTATAAAACAAAACTTGTTTCATACAAAGATGTTGTGATTCACCTAACCACACTAAAAGTATGTTGTAAAGGTGTTTTAAATTGATCAAACACCATAATATGTTTAATACATACCAGTGAATTCAACATGGACACAAATGAAAATTAACTTCAGAAACCTTAAACGTATTGTAAGAAAAGAAGGTCAGCCAAACAACCAAACACAATATTACTTGTGTATTTAATTATTTGTGATAGAAAATTTCCTATATTTCATAACTAATATCTTAGTTCTATAAACTTAAGTTACAATACATGACTTAAAATGACAAACAGAGTAAAGTGTTAATATATAATTTCATTGAACATACATTTGTGTGAAACATTTGTGTTAGAATATTGAGATAAACAATAAACTTTAAACTTCTTAACATTATTTGATAATTTAAAAGAAAATTCTTTAAAATGGTATCCCCCACGAAATAAATGTTGGTTGCGGATGGGTGCAGATCCGTTGATAAACACTACAATCTTAGAGAAAATAATTAAGGTAATTGTTTATATGCATTGCAATTTTTCTAATTGATATCTATACATCCATGAAGTTTCATGTTGAAATCTGTAGGCATATTTGAGACATCTAGGCCCTGAACATTACATCATACAAAAAAAACAAAGTGCAATAATTATTGTTTAAGAAAGTGTAGGGTTATGGTTATTGTGCAAGGCAATTATCCTCATTGATATCAATACACCCATGAAATTAAATGTTGAAATCGTCTATGGTATCTGAGATATAGCCCTGAAAAGTTACATCATATAAAAAACAAAAAGCAATAACTCTTATTTAAGAAAGTATAGGGTTATGGTTCTTGTGCTAGGCAATTCTGCTCGTTTATATAAATACACCCATGAAATTTAGTGTTAACATTTTTTGTGGAAATTCTGAGATATAGCCCTGAAAAGTTACATCAGACAACAAGAGATGTGTTTGTCAGAAACACAATGCCCCATACTGCGCCGCTTTGATTTATCTATTTTTTTATCATTTAGTAGGTACAGATAATTATCTCCCTTTAAAGCTTATAACTTCTCTTGGATTAGTGTTTTGACCCTTGACCTTGAAGGATGACCTTGACCTTGACCTTTCACCACTCAAAATGTGCAGCTCCATGAGATACACATGCATGCCAAATATCAAGATGCTATCTTTAATATTGCAAAAGTTATCGAAAAACTTAAACCAAGACAGACAGACGGACGAACGGACGGACGGAAGGAGGACGGACGGACTGACGGACAGACGGACGGACTGACTGACAGACAGACAGACAGACAGACAGAAAGAAAGACAGACAGACAGACAGACAGACAGACAGACAGACAGACAGACAGACAGACAGACAGACCAAAAATAATATGCCACCGATCATTCGATCCGAGAGCATACACAAACATAAAAAGGCATTAACTCTCATATAAAAAAATGTAGGGTTATGGTTCTTGTGCATGAAAATTCTGCCCATTGATATCTTTATACCAATGAAGTATCATGTTGATATCTTATATAGTTTCTAAGATATTTCTATGAAAAATTAGTGACAGACAGACGCCGACTGACAGACGGACGAAGCCAATTCTATATTCCTCTAACTTTGTCGGGTGTTAATATGAAGACTTTCATTATATTTATACAAGTATATAATACCTAAGTGGTGAAGTACCACAGCTTATTATGTGTTAAAAAGCAACAACAAAAACCTGCAACAATTGCGAGAAATCCCTTAAACAGTTGGATCTGAACAGAAAATAAATCTAAATTTTATTCCAGGTAGTTTTTTTATTTTCATGTTTTTATTGCCTAAGCAAAGAGGGTGACTCAAAATTGATTCAAGTATCTGCTAGTCAGTGGCCAGGGCACTGTCTCCCCCCCCCAAAAAAAATAAATTGATTGACATTACCATGAACAAAGGCATTCTATCACAACTCAAGTGACAAATCATAATGAATGCAAATCACTTCGAATACATTTGGTAATCCCAAATTGAGATTCCAGACGAAATAATGCATTTCAATGCATTGTGCGGCAATTATTAGAAATTTTTAAAAAGCCCCCACTTTCCTTGCATGGAGACAAAGGACACCGAGCAAAATTCCAATGAAATTAGAAATGTGACCTTAATTACAATAATGGGAAATAATGCAAACAATGTGCCAAGGATTTAAGGACCCAGTGTAAATTTAGACTTGGCTGTTATTTTTAATTATTTTAATCAAAGCGCTGAAGGCACTGAAGTTGTTCGCTATTGCATAAATTAAAACACACAAAATTAGGTTATTGCTTTTTTATCGCAAGTTTAAAAAAAATTCAAATGCATACAGAGTGTGTCTTAGCGCACAGCTCGATATGTGTGTGTGCATTGTTTATCATCCTATTTATGCAATAGAAATAACTTGAACGAAAAAACAACAAGATGTCCTTTTTAGACGTTCTGAAAGCATATAAAATATGATGAAAATGGGATAATGAGCACCAGTTAATATAAAATAAAATTTGCATTCACCATCATATTAAATTAATATTGTTGGAATATCGAATACCTATCTCACTTAGAATATAATTTCATGATGGAAATTCCCTTTACAAAACTGTTTTTACACCATATATAAATGCAAAATTTACAATAAGACCTTAAATGACCTTTACATAACGCCAGCAGACACGAATGCATACATTCGAACATTTCATAGACTGATTACAGAGAAATTCTCTGAGCTTTGGCTACATCACTGTGTCTGTGCACAGTGTAAAGGATGTAACACTGTTCAGTGTTAGGAATTCCGGACTACTCTTTGCATGTTCAAACGAAACATAAACACAAATCCAACTCGAAGAAGATCTGTAATTGGTCACTAAATCGTCAGTGGAAGATATAATTGACTATCGATAAACACAGTTTTGCTTTCAAGATGAGAAAACAAAAATTACCGAAATGGTATAGGGTCACGATGAGTGGTCATTCGTTTCATTATTTAATCACAAATGCTTGCTGTATTCGGTCAGAAAGTCTTGAAACCGTTCCTGAACGCCTAAAAATGATACCCTAATTTACCAGTTTCCTGTATTTACGATTTTGAATTCAATCTTATATCGAACAACATTGCGCAAAAAATCAGGGTGAGGATCGCGAGACTTTTTGGGTTTCCACCTTTTAACTTTAAGGGATTTATACACGACGGTATGTGGTGTTTTATTTCAAATAACATAAGTGCATAAAAACAGATTTGTATGCTGCTTATGGCAATGTGAAATACATCAGAATTACTTTATTTAATAAGCATGTGTTCTTGTTCAAAAATTCCATTTTTACTGCATATCAAAAATATCATGTATATATAGAAGCTCGGGCTGGTTTTAGAAAAAAACTTGGGGACAGTGGATAATATTTTTATTCTCAATGGTGTAATTAACCATTTGTTACAGAATAATACGAAATTATATGTTGCTTACGTGGACTTCATAAAATCGTTCGATTTTTTGGTAAGTGCTATTATTTGGTTCAAACTTATCAAACATGGTGTAAGAGGTAACATGCTTAACATAACACAAGCTATGCATATGAATGTACAATCAATGGTAAAGATGGGCAATCTTATAAGTAAAGAATAATTATTATGCTTTGTTGAGGTTCGGCAAGGGGAGTCACTCTCACCGTTTCTATTCTCGATGTATTTAAATGATATAGAAGAATACTATATGTTGCATGGCTTTAATGGCATAGATTTAGGTATGCTGAAATTATTTTTACGTCTTTATGCAGATGATATTGTCATTATGGAATAACCGAAGACGAGTTGAAAAAGGGTTTGTTATTGTTAGAACAGTACTGTGACAGATGGAAAATTGTCAGTAATTTTACTAATTTGGGTATTGTTTTAACCACTGGATGATCATTTACATCAACGTTTGAAACCTTGGCAGGTCAGGCATTAAAGGCAACTTATAAACTAAATGCATGTACACATGTATGTTAAATTACCTACAATGTCTGTTAAATGTAAATTTGACTTATTTGATAAGCTCGTATTGCCTATTTTGCATTACGGGTCTAAGGTGTGGGGTTTAAACGAAGCTCCTATTCTAGTAAAAAAATCATTTAAATTTTTGTAAAAGAATACTCGATGAAAAGATACAAACTCAAAATAATTTTGTTAATGATGAACTAGGAAGAACTTCTCTTCGTACGATTAGAGCTGTAAATGTAGTTAGATATTGGTTAAAACTTGTCAAGTTACAGGACTATAAATATGTTAAATGTATGTACAACACTATGTGAAGGGAAATTGAAAACATACCAAATGTTAAAAACTGGGCTTATTATGTATGTTGCCTTTTACAATCACTTGGATTTAATATGCATAGCTATACCAAAATGTTGGCGATGATAAAATATTGTCTATGTTAAAGTTGCGATTACATGACCAATTTCTACACAACTGGGAAAATGAGCTAAATAATTCGTCCAGAGCTAGGACTTATGTAACTTTTTGTGATTTTAAAATGCAACCTTATCTAACAAGTATGAAAACAAAAGTTAAGAAGCGTCTTAAGTAGACTTTCTGTATCTTCACATAGACTGAAAGTTGATAACTACTATTGAAAAATCCTTAAATTTGTTGAATTCATGAAATCCGAAAATGTTCGAATCAATAACAACTTTGCATTATTTGTGAACAAAGCCTTTAAACTAAGCAACTTGTTAAATCTGTATTTTGATTATTCATAGTCAATTAGAAAACATTTCGTACATAACCCTTTGATGTAGATATATCATATAACAAGGATAGACCTCTCACTTATTTTTTGTTTGTATATAAAAATGTACTCTATTTTTATTCAACTTACTAGTCCCTTGACCACTCGTTTGTTATATACATAACATTTATGTGCTGTATACACATGAACAATTGTCTATTGTATAAGCAATAAACTGTTTAAACTGTTGTTTTTTTAATCTGCATTCATTGTACACGGTTATTTGTCACGGAAAATGAAATTTTGTCACCGATTACAGACGTATTCAAAGCTTTATCCTAATAGCACAAAGAAGATATCGGCACAAACTGCAAGAAAAATTGTCTTTTATGCACTATAGATTTTTCAATGTATTTAATTAACTTGAGATATCTGCAAAAAATAAATTCTTAACGGTGTGAAAACGTTCTGGCCAGCCCGTGTGTAAACCCCTGAAAACCCCTTTGATTCTGCACCCTTAACATGTGACATTTACAATACGCCATTAGATTTTTAAACACCCGCGTCATGCTAAAATTGGTCGTATGTCATATGCGCCCATCATAGCATTAGCCCACCCAGCCTGCGCATCTTGCAGTCTGGTCAGGAGATACATAATGAGACCATAAAACTTTGAGTGATTTTATAGCGGTCAGCATAGCCTCTGAGCAGACTGCGCAAATGCGCAGGCTAGGCTTGAGCTGCGCTGGCCTTAACACCATAGGGCCCATTTTCGCATGACGCGGCTATACAAATGCTGCGTGTTAATCAAATAATAATTTAAGATATATTTTGATCGTGAAGAAAGAAAATTGCGTGTTTATCAAATAATATACGATTTTTTTTCGATGTTGAATACAGAAAACAGCGTGTTAAACAAATACTAATATACGATATATTTCGATGGTCAAGAAAGAATACTGCATGTTTTTATTCAAATATAAATTACGATGGTGAAGAAAGAAACTCATGGGGTGAATATGCAAAATTGTGAAATAAAAAAACAGTAGTTAAACTTTTGTTTTTAAGTTAATTATTTAAAAAAGTACATTTTATTTCAGAGTCAGCATTTACGCCGAATATCTTTTGAAAGATATTTTTGTTACATTTATTTTTATTATTATTCCGTTTTATTGATTAAAAAGCATTTGTGTCGTTGTCTATAGTATACCTGTACTTATTTGTGAACTCATGTTCAACGTTTTATGAATTGAGAACTGTGAATATAAACAAACTTTAACTTTACTTTTGCCTTGTTATCACCGCTGCAATTGAGAATACAAGAACGTTTCCCAGACATATCAGATTTTAACCCAGCTGTACTAGCAAGCACTATGAAACGAGGTTGCGCAAAAGTCGCGTGATAGTGCTGCATATCTCTTATTGATTTGCAGTAGTTTTACTCCCCCTCTATCAATAGCCTTAGATTTCAAATGAAATGTGCTGCGCAAAATACCACGTGATTAGGACGCAGCAAATAGTGGACTATTCTAATTATTCATAAACATTCTCTTCCGCTACTCGTATTCGAAAATTGTTTAATGGTGTTTTCTATATACGCTCCGTTCAAAAATATTCAATTTAGCACGATATTCACATTATGTGTCCATTTGTGAATAAATATTTAGTGGAAGAACTGCAACCTCTGACATAAATGGCGAACTATTTTATCAGGCTTATCGTAGTTAAGAGCGAACTGACTTGAAATTTTTGGTACAACTTAAAATGAATTAAAATTATTATTCCATTGGAATTACTGTGTTACAGCTAAACTGTAAATTGTGTTTAACATGTTCAAGTTTTCGAATAAGAGTGATCGTACGTTTGTGATATATTTAATATTCTCATATACACTAAATTGCGTATAGTTCTTTTTGATAAACGGTATGCTGATACTGATACAAGTATTACACGGTTAGAACATCTATCTATTCAATCTCCAAAACCAGGCGAACAACAAAGGAGCTGATTAAATCCTTTGAAGAAAAAAAATAGGTCAATAACGAACGTAGGTTTCGAACCTGTGCAGCTATGTTCGTCTGCTTGTAGCTGAAATCCGGTTAAACAGGCGCATTGATACCCACCAGGTTGGTTTAAACACGTGTGCGCACAGCCGCTCGTGCCCGCCACGCACTCGTCAATATCTGCAACGAACGAGAAAACACCGATGTCACGGTTTACCCTAACAAAGCTGATTTAAAAAACCTTTTTGGCACAGACAAAAAAATGTATATTCAGAAACTAATATTGTTTAGTTAGATATTGCTGAGGCAGAAGATTATCTTCTGCATCAGCAATATCTCCAATATCTCATCGTGCATACATTAAAGATAATTTTTACTGAAACGATAATGTTTTCGGAGAACATGCTCTTTGCTCAAAAGATAATGCTGGACCAGAAGGCAATGGTGACTGGGAATATAAAGCTGGTACAGAAGACAACAATGACTCACAATAATTGGCTCAGAAGATAATGTTGGGTGTGAACTTTATGGTGGCTCAGAAAACAATGCTGGCTCGAAAGATAATATTGGCTGAACATTTAATGGTTCATCAGGATACATTTCTGACTCAGACGATAATATTGGCTAACCATTTCATGGTGCATCAGTAAACAATGCTGGCTCAGAAGATAATCTTGGCTGAACATTTGATGTCATATTAAAAACAGTCCTATCACTTGATTGTGGTGCGTACAATTAACGTGTTTTAGTTAACCAAATTAATAATTCTCAAAAACTACCGATAAATTAACACTTCTTGAATGACATTTACACATGTGTACATATAATGATTTTTATTGGAATAAGCCTGGGAAAAAACGCTCTTGATTGGTGAGAAAACTTTAAGGATTTAAAACACGGTATTAAATAATGGAGCTTATGTGCGGATTCTCTTACTTGGTTAAAACGATTGATTTGGAAATCACATCACATGACGCACAAAGAGACACAAACTTGCACATTTATAATTCGTGCATTTAAAAAAAAGACTCTAAAACTTGTATTTATACGTTCCGTTCTCGTATTTACCTATGCAAATCCGACCCGCGTCACGTGCCTCGTAGCCTGCAGCACAACTGCACGTGTATGAAGCCACCACGTTCGTGCAAGTCTGCGCGCAGTCGTGGGTACGCAGGAAACACTCGTCCGTATCTGAAAGAAATGCATCATATACTCGTACGTGTCCACCGGAGTAACTCGTACACAATATGATATTTGTTGATTTCGGTATTAGATCGTGTTTTATTTCGCGATTTTCAATTGAAAACGACTATTTGACGAGAAACGTTGTAACAGCTTCGCCCGTCATGAAACTCACGTGGCAAAACTGTGCTATAAATTTGTTCAATAATGTATTCTACCAAGGATTTTGGGGATAAATACAATTGATAATTAACTAATGAAATATTGCATTTAACTTCTTTCTGGCCACTTTGTTTTACTTATCTACATGCCAAAAGCTTTAAAATCACTCTTATATGTAAGTGATTATTTTATTTCTCAAATAAAATAAATTTAAGTTATTTGATAAATTAACTTTAACACTCAAATGGATTCATCTATAATAAACGGCTAAAAATATAAACTAATAGAAGCTATGCAATTATTAAAATTACTCGACAAAATAATATGCCAATCAAGAGCACCAACTTGTGGTAAAAATACACCTGATCCTATTTATTTTGAGTAAGAGAGCCGTCAAGGCTAATTTGACAAATTTTGGAAACTTAAAGAGCCTGAAGTCCTTCAGGCAAAGATGCTGTTTATTTCACTTTAAACCTTATCATGAAGCTTCATAATTTTCTGATTAAAACATTTGAGTTAATCTAACATCAGACAACAGACAAGGTTAATATGACCACTTGTTAATCTAGGGCCTGTTGATATTCTAAAGTGCTTCAAGAGACCTTCCAGGTTTTCTTACCAGGCCAATATATATTTTCTATGGACATTTCTAAAATACATATAATTAGATAGTAACTATATGGATTTTCATTTTTCGCGGAACTTTAACTTTCCGCGAAAAAACAGTGTCAGCATGGCCATAAAACACTTCATAAAAATCGAAATCTAAAAAGCGCGGAACTTTCATATATTTTCCGTTTGAACAATGATCTTTCAACCCTGTAGAAAAAGCGGGCTCAATTAATCGCGCGGAACCTTAATATTATCTTTTCTGTACAAATAGCAGTGTATAAAATCGCGCGGAGACTGTAGAATGCTATTTTTAGAAGTCTATTAAATAGAGAAAATCCAGTAAATACCAGATCCAAAAAGCGCGGACCACAAATATCGTCCGCGAAAATGAAGCATTGAATTACTGTACAAAAGTCGGGTTGTTAAGTGTTAGAATCCCTAGTTAACCGATGAAATTTGATTGGATCCGATACTTAGAAATAACCTCAGAAACTGTGTAACAAATGCAACACAATCAGTGCGTTCAGTACGTGTAACGTTTCAAGATGGCGAAGCGAATTGCATGGTTATCGTTTCAACTCGATGGATTCGCAGATAATTCTGAAATAGATCAGATTGGGATCAATAACCTTTTTTGATACTATCATTTACATGTATTACCAGGTTTGTATTTGTACTTTTTTTATATTGTGTAAAACTATCCGATATTATCACATTCCATATCCTGTTTCCCATGTTATACAACAATTACATATATTTTATATTACACATGTGTAATACAACATTTTTAAGCGTTTTCATTGGCTTAGTTTTCGTTTATTGACCAATCGCATTTTGTTATTTTGCTGAAATGACGTTGCAACGTCAAATGACGTCACGAAATGTAAACAACATTCGGGATTTATCATTATGTTTGCGTAAATATTTATTTAATTTGCTCATTTAAAAGCATTTGATAAAAAAGATCTGACACCTGTTGTCATATCACACCATATTTTATTAAACTCGTCCAGGAAATTCGTTAGTAAACTCGCCGAAGGCTCGCTTACTAACAAAATTCCTGAAGTCGTTTAATAAAATATGGTATGATATGACAACTCGTGCCAGATCCTTTATATATGCATAATGTTGACCATCGTTTATAATAAATTATTGTAATGTAATGTACTTGTGTCTTTTATTCGTTCATTGAACGTCAATATATTAATTTATTTTTGTTTTCAAACTATTTATTAGAATAAGGTATTGTTTGGAATCCGTTTTTAGTTTCGTTATAGCTGACGTAGATTAAAGCATTTCGTCATAAGTTGATAAACAAATTAATAATTTATTTATGTTTTTATATATTTTACAATGGTAATGGTTGAAGATAAGCCAAACAAATTGTGCCACTCTATACAGACATATTTCATGTCTCAATTGCGACTTCAAAGGTCAACATATCACTGATATCAGGTTTGTCAGCTATTGGTTTGTATTTTTCTTATCCGCATTGCAGCAAGAATAACTGGATAACGTAACTATTCAATTGCTATTAAAATTAATTTACATTAATCTTGTTTCTAAATCATGCACTAAATGCGGCTAATTCTCCACTTGAAAGTGCTGTATGTTGTATAGTGCATCGCAATGTCGCTCTGCTTTTGATCATTCGGCGACTTAATGATATTGCCAACACAAGTTGACTTCGTCAGAAATAGCCGTTAATATATACTTTCCATATTAAGTGCCAAAATATGAAATACATTTTCTTGATTAAAGCACTTGTTTGTATTCATTTTTTTTGCACAAATACTGACACTCTCTGACACTTCAGGTATGGCTTTCAATACTTAGTGTTGATAGATCTTGCGTCTAAATGCCCCTGTATTCAGCACAAACCTATAACCTCGTTATCATCAGATACTGTGCAGACAAATACTAAATAACAACGTGATGTCATAAACCACAGGTTGCAGATATCTGGTCATTAGACAAAATTAATGACACCTCCATGTGACCATGCCTTCTCGTGGTTATAGCATTGCGTAGTCATTTCTTGGAATAATTTAACGCCAAATACTCAATTGTTGCTTTTATTGAACATGAAAGATATTGTCAACATTGAAAGGCATCTGTCCAAACAGATTGTCAGAAACTAAATACTTTATAGATATTAGTCAGTTTAATCAAAATTATAAAGTGCTTTATATATAAATCTGCATGCATAGTATTACCAATTAAGACTTAGGGGCCAGATTTATAAACACAAGAGTTTTGTTTGTCGATCTGCTTATCAAATAGATATATCAATACATCAGTGAAATACTTTGGTAACTACAATAGTAATAATACTTTATTAACAGATGTGATACACTAAGATAAAGACATTGCCTTAGTCCTTATTTATTTGAGGCCATTTCCATAAATGATAAAGAGGTAATGTTTTACAGCTTTAAAGATTTTTTTACAATAAATATCTCAATAAAAGTTTATCAATTACAGTATAATCATTGATTAAATATAGAATAGCTTAAAGTCTTCCTTTGTGATGTTTAAATGCTTTGTATTTGAAGATGTATACGGTGCTGGACTAAAACACACGACTACCTTAACAATAACTTGGCGCTCTACTAACTGAGCTTGAGGGAACATGTTTCTTACCCGAAAACACTATATTTCATTTTTTAACGTGTTGACGTTTTATCAGAGACGTTTGAATATCGGCAAACCGTGAAAACAACACTCGATACTCTTAAGCTGTTTTAATTGCATTCAAATTCATGTATGTTAAATACTAACCTCGTTGCTAATGTCATCAAAATTGATCCCTCTTTCCCCCTTTAAAAGTTTTGTGTTAATGTTGAACAACCGCCATCATGATGACTACATGAATGCTGGATAAACCGCCAGTTTTGATTGGTTCATTCTATGTGTCGGAACCAATCAAATTTTATCGGATAACCACATAGCAACCCGAATTTCGTGCAGTAATTCAATGCTAATGAAAAATCGCGCAGAATAATGAATCTTCCGCGCGATTTTTCATTAGCAACCCGCCTTTTACAAAGCAACCCGACTGTTGTACTGTAGTTCAATGTTAAATTGTTCCGACGGAGGATATGAAAGTTCCGCGCTATTTTAAGACCCGCTTTTTGAACGTTGTCTAATTGACGATTGTTCCGACGGAAAATACGAAAGACCCTGCGATTTGTACACAGTTCGCGAAGATGTGGATTCAATGAACGTTCCGCGCGATTTTCGAACCCGCTTTTTCTACGATGATTTGCACAGTTCCGCGATAAAATGGATTCCCGAGATTCCTTCGTGTATGAAAGTTCCGCAAAAAATGAAAATCCCGATAGTTACTATATAATTATATGTATTTAAGCGGGGGTCCCCGAAGGCTTCCATAATTTTCCAAGAAAAGTTATCTCACTTAGCTATTTGAGAGAGGGGACATCGTTCTCCTGGACGCCAAAAACCTAAATGCCTCAGTTTTTTAAATAATCAGTTCCACTTTACAAATGCGGATATAAATATCTTCATAAAGGATGCATATGAAGAAGTTTAATTACGTGTATAATTGCAAAGCATACTTTAGTATAACGGCCACCGGAAAATCTTTGCGAAACCGAAATTTCGCAAACTTAAGTACCCTTTTTCTTGAAGATTTGTTTCTTTGTGATAAAGTATAAGATAAAAGTCATACTTTTGATTAATAATTGGATATTTTTGCTAAAAAATGCGTTTTCTTCACTATGAACTTTATTTGCAAAGTTGTGGTTCCCATGGGATTATTGCATCTCCCATGGGATTTTCTTTTTTCCATGGGAATTTTTGTTTTTCCCATGGGATTTTACTCCAGCCTTTTTTATGGGAGAAAAAATCCCATGGCATTTAAAAGAAATAAAACACGTTCGTTTATGCTTAGTGATCGATTTTAAGCTTTCTAAAAGCATTTGTGCTAATTTTCGTTCAATTTTCTTTGATAGAAAAAGAATCCCATTTTTTGAATGGGAGAAAAAATCCCATGGGATTTTTATTCATGTAACGTTCAGAAACACTACATTTTAACAAATGATGAACTATTCTTGCTATTTTAATGCACTAAATCGTGTTTGAAAAAAAAAACATGGGGTTTTTTTCCAATGGGATTTTTTTTATTAATGGGATTTTTTTCCCATGGGAATTTTTTCCAATGGGATTTTTTTATAAATTCTGATGTAAGTTTCTTAAAGCTATAATAATAATAATAATAATAATAATAATAATAATAATAATAATAATTATTATTATTATTATTATTATTATTATTATTATTATCGTGCGCAATATGATAAATTTGTACTTTTAAGCAACTGACAGTTTTATTCTAGCCGATCGTCGAGTCCGGTTGGTGAGTATGACAACTATTTACCAGTAAAATGAATCGCACTTGTGCAGAGAACGCTGCCGTACTACATGTATAAAAATAATCTTGATAACATATCATTTCTCGTCAGAAAATGAAAACAGTATGGATATTGATGTCAGAAATGTCCTCTGCTATAATTAAAAATGACAAAGTGAAACACCTTGACAATAATTCCGTGTCGAATACGTTTTTAACCAGGTTTTCCGAAGGAAAAAACTGGTTATCAGATTGGCGAATGCGGGCGGGCTGGCGGGCTGGCGGGCTGGCGGGCTGGCGGGCTGGCGGGCTGGCTGGCGGGCTGGCGGGCTGGCGGGCTGGCGGGTGGGCGGAACAAGCTTGTCCGGGCCATAACTATGTCGTTCATTGTCATATTTTAAAATCATTTGGCACATTTGTTCACCATCATTGGACGGTGTGTCGCGCGAAATAATAACGTCGATATCTCCAAGGTCAAGGTCACACTTTGAGTTCAAAGGTCAAAATTGGCAATACATGAGCTTGTCTGGGCCATAACTATGTCATTCATTGTGAGATTTTACAATTATTTGGCACATTTGTTCACCATCATGGGACGGTGTGTCGCACGAAAGAATCACGTCAATATCTCCAATGTCAAGGTCACCACAACTTAAAATAGATTTATTTTGAAACAAACTTACAAAGGGGGTTAATTTTGTTTGTTCATTTCAAAAGTTCAGTTTGAGTTGTTTCCCTTAATCAGATTTTTTTTCACAATGAAAACCTGGTTTTGTGACAATTTTGTCCCTTGTTGTTTATAGCAATCAAATTCATTTAAGCATTGCTAAGATAATATGCTAAAATGGGTCTTATGTCATATACGGCCAGCGTAGCAAGTTTCGTGGTCGAATTATAGCATAATAATTATTTTCACATTAAGCGAATCATATGAGTTTGCCTATATATGTATTGTATTAAAATGAATGTTACACTATGGTGCAAAGATGAAAATTGTTTGGATTTTCGAAACACGCTTTACTGATTGTGTGAATATAAGCTATGCATTACCGAATGCGGTTGACGGTTAACACAGATCAAAACAAAGTGATATAACCGTTTATGAAAACACACAAAATGCTATAGCGCCCAATATATATACATCGGCCATCTTCATATGCTTGCGCAGTTTTTCAACAGACGTCATCATATTTAATGTTGCGTCAACTTCACGAACTAAGAGAATATTTAGGTGTTTATCGGTAGACGGTTTTATTCCTCACGTAATACACAGTTGCAGTATTTCATTGTCTAGTGAATGCAATTTTTCCTCTCAGTATTCATATGCTGTCGATTTGATTTCAGCAGAATAAGCCAGCGAACACTCAGAAAAAACCTGAATACAGTGCAAATAATCCAACAAACTAGAATAAGATTCATTAAAATCATGCGAACAATCTAACGAGAGGAAATCTATGTAGAGCTGCTTTTAGAGAATGTTTAAACAAAATTGTGTACACTCCTAAAGAAATCTAACTGAGTAAGATAATTATAAAATCATGACATTTTATGCATATGCTTTTGACACCCATTTTGCACTGTACGACCATAAATCGTCTTCTTTAAAAGCGACTGCTTATAAAGACTGCACTAAAGATGGAACGTGGTGGGTCAATATCGTACAGGTACGTCGTAGTTATCGCATGCGCAAGTAATATATATAGCGTGCGAACGCCATAGCTTTTGACTGCGTACTTTTTTTTTATACTTTTTACCGCATTTTGTAAACCGTAGCTTTATTCACACAAACACAAACGGGTGTTTCGTAAAATTATATCGCTCATAGCAATTGTATCGACTTCCTGGTAGTGTAATACAATTGTTAATAAAAATAATAATGACCAAAGTCATATAAGCCGCGTGATGCGAAACTGAGTCTTACGTCATTCACGCCCAGCGTAGCTCCAGCACATCCGGCGTATCCGCACGGTCGGGACAGGAGCTTCAGTTGAATACACGTGAAAGTGTATCACACGAAGCTCCATTACTCATGTAAAGATTATTATTATTATTCATATAATAATTATACTTATCAGTATACTACTACTGCTACTTCTACTACTACTACTACTACTACTACTACTACTACTTCTACTACTACTACTACTACTACTACTACTACTACTACTACTACTACTACTACTACTACTACTACTACTACTACTACTACTACTACTACTACTACTACTACCACCACCACCACCACCACCACCACCACCACCACCACCACCACCACCACCACCACCACCACCACCACCACACACCACCACCACCACCACCACCACCACCACCACCAACACCACCACCACCACCACCACCAGTATTACTACTACTAAGTTTCGTCGCTCTTGGACACATACTCCGGGAGATAAGTGCAACTTCAGGCTCCCATTATAAGGTAACGGGGCCAATACGGGCCCGTTAGCGTACCTTCGGCGACACTTTCATCGGAAACAACGGCACCGAGACGGGCGCTCGAACTTGGCGGATGCGTGGCACACCAGGCCACAAAAGTCTGCCAAGTTTCGTCGCTCTCGGACACATACTCGGTGAGATAAATGCGACTTCAGGCTCCCATTATACGGTAACGGGGCCAATACGGGCCCGTTCAGGTACCTTCGGCGACACTTTCACCGGAAAGGACGGCACCTAGACAGGCGTTCGAACTTGGCGGATGCGTGGCCCACCACGCCACACAAGTCTGCCAAGTTTCGTCGCTCTCGGATACATACTCGGGGAGATAAGTGCGACGTCAGGCTCCCATTATAGGGTAACGGGGTCAATACGGGCCCGTTAGCGTACCTTTCAGACACCTTCACAGGAAACGACGGCACCGAGACGGGCGCTCGAACTTGGCGGATGCGTGGCACACCGGGCCACACAAGTCCTCCAAGTTTCGTCACTCTCGGACACAGACTCGGGAAGATAAGTGGGACTTCAGGCTCCCATGATAGGGTAACTGGGCCAATACGGATCCGTTAGCGTACCTTCGGCGACATTTTCACCGGAAACGACGGCAACGAGACGGGCGCTAGAACTTGGCGGATGCCTGGACCACCGGGCCACACATGTCTGCCGAGGTTCGTCGCTCTTGGACACATATTCGGTGAGATAAGTGCAACTTCAGGCTCCCATTATAGGGTAACGGGGCAAATACGGGTCCGTTAGCGTACCTTCGGCGACACTTTCACCGGAAACGACGGCACCAAGACGGGCGCTCGAACTTGGCGGATACGTGGCCCACCGGGCCACACATGTCTGCTTAGTGCTTAGTTTCGTCGTATTTTAAATAATGTTACTTATAAAATAAATTACAATACACATTGTATGTGCACGTGAATTTAATAATAGTTATAGAACGTTGCTTAAAATTTTAACTTAAGAACGAGTAATACGTTTCATCATGCTATATGTATAAACAATTATACTATTTTTGGGTCACCAACATGTATTTCCGGCCTGTGCGTAAAATAATCGGCCAGCTCATTAATTTTCTATGTAGCACAGTTTAACTGTGAATTTAAGTGACACTACAACAAAAAAATTTGCTACTCAGTCTTATAAATCACTTTTTGTAAGATTTACCAGTAGACATTCTTCAGTGGAATATAGCAAACACACAGTGCCGACATGTGTTGTTACTAAAATAGACATAGGGATGTGAGCATTGGGAGTGACCTATTCATACTGTGCTATGGCAGCATTACGGAATACCGTTATTGCCATCGTGGTTGAACATTAAAATCCAAAGGGCGAGAATGCGAGAACGCGATAGTACGATGACGACAATGCGACAATACGGTGACGACAGTGCGAAAATACGATGTCGACAATGCGATAGTACGATGGCGACAATACGAGAACGCGATAGTACGATGACGACGATGAGACAGTGCGACAATACGATGGCGACAATGCGATAGAACGATGGCGACAGTACGATATGACTATCGCATTGTCGCCATCGTACTATCACACTGTCGCCATCGTATTGTCGCACTATCGAATTGTCGTCATCGTACTTTCGCGCTCTCACATTCTCGCTATCGTACTAAAGCATTGTCGCCATCGTATTGTCGCACTGTCTTCGTCGTACTATCGCGTTCTCGCATTCTTGCCCTCTGGTTTTAAATGTGTAACCACAATGGCCCTAACGTTATTCCGAACAGTATAGTGCGCAAAATCTGGTTTGGAATCACAATTTATATGCCTAAAATAGATGTTGAAAACCTGACTTTGTTATATAAATAGCAGTCTAAATATACATGTTTTTTCCAAGCTTTAAATAAACATATTAAAATAAATTTCATGTTCGTATCGGTTGAAGTTCTTGTAAATAGTAGAAGCAAACAGCACAATAAAACTCTGATCAAGCTTACTAATTTGAGGCAAGAAAAAACAAATCGCTCTTTTATATATTACATATAACATATAACACGCATCCGCCAAGTTCGAGCACCCGTCTCGGTGCCGTTGTTTCCGGTGAAAGTGTCGCACAGTCCTGTCAGGAGCTACCGAGTTCGGATATGAGACTACGAAACATGGCTTTACCTTATAGCAGTCAGCGTATCACCTGACCAGACTGCGCGGTTGGGCAAGCTAGCATGGACCAACTCTGGCCGCATATGACATAAGACCCATTTCCGCATGACGCGGGCCATCTGACCTTTATAATGTGTATATAGCTATGAATGATATTTGCACAAAGTATTTTGCATGGACTTATTGTTAATGTGTTGCACGTTTTCAATAGTATTAATGTCGGAGGGCATATATAAGATCAATATTACTACGGTGTTCATTTTCTGTCGCGAAATGAAATGTAATCAAGATTGTTACTCGGCGTTGTGTACAGTATGACAGCGTTGTCAGTCTGCGATGCATTTATACTGGTTCTTTGCTGGCATACACACAAATTTGACTCGACCATCTGCTCGAACAAGAAATGATAAGTATCAGTAGCATAAACCTGCAATTTTAACTTATTTTAAAAATATTTATATTGTTTATATTATTCATATTACTATTAATATCCATATTCATATAATAATAATTATTTTTATGTTTATTATCGTTGTTTTTCTCACTTAGAAACTTTTATCCGGCCTAAAAAATTGTAAAAATTTCCATTGGAAAAAAAATCCCATGGGGAAAAAAAAAATCCCATTGGAAAAAATCCCATGGGAAAAATGCATGGGATTTTTTATGTTTTCAAACACGCTTAAACGCATTGAAATAGCGTAGATTGTTCATCATTTGATAACATATAATGTTTCTGGAAGTTTCATGAATATATCTCTCAAAATAAGAAAATAAATCCCATTACAGTCCCTAAATAACGTAAAAATACTTGGAAACGCAAAGAAAACACGTTTTTTTTAAATGTCCAAAATCCCACGGGATTTTTCTCCCATTTGCAAATTATGGGAGAAAAAAAATCCCATGGGAAAACAATCACATGGGAACCACAACTTTGCTAATAAATTTAATAGTGAAGAAAACGCATTTTTTGAGTAAAAATAACCAATTATTAAACGTAAGTAAGACTTTTATCTTATACTTTATCACAAAGAAGCAAATCTTCAAGAAAAAGGATACTTAAGTTTGCGAAATTTCGGTTTCGCAAAGTTTTTCCGGTGGCCGTTTATTAAATTTTCTATTAAATAAGATATTGTACTTTAAAAATGGTGTTATTTGAATCATACGTTTTTAGCTTACATGTTATAAGTTTTCACCTCTATGAAAAAGTCAACAACTTCTTAAATATTGTTTTTCAAACACTTCATAACATCGTGATCTATGCGAAATGTATAATTCTCGGAAAATGCAGATTTAACAAAATACAGAATTGATTAAGAAAGTTTTCAATACGTTCTATTTAGAGAACAAATACATCTAAGGTTATCTATATGATGATTTTAAATTTTGTGTTGAAAATAGAAATAAGAACAAGAAAAGACATTGTCCAGTGTGTATATATATATATATATATATATATATATATATATATATATATATATATACGACCAACGATGTATAAATTGTACTAACAGATGTACATACATAGAGAGAAACATCATTAATAGGTGCATTTAATGATATAGATATTTTTCAGTGTGTATAGTTAAGCAATGCTGCATAAATGATGTTTACATTGCAATATCAGATGAAACTACAACAATCATCACTGTTAAATTCTGAGTCTTTGATCAAATGGTATTAAAAAGTTCCCATTACTTTCAAAGGATTCAAAATTATTTTTTGAAATTGAAATGTCAAGTTATCGTATGCATATTTAAGTTATGTCTTGGCTCCTGATATGCTTGGAATGAATTTATTTGTTTTTCACTTGTAAAAGTATAGCTTTAAAAATAAAATTACATTTTTTATGGTACGAGCAGACTTTGTTAAATATTTAAGAAGAAAAATTGTCTTATCAATAAATCGAAAAGACGTCATTGGTTTATTAAAAAGGGTAGCTCAAATATGCAAGTCCATTCTTTTTCATTAATTGTGGCATTACGTTTAGTACACCATTTTGCTTTTACTGATAGTTGTGCATTATTTTTATTTATAATGGTCTATAGTCTTTTTGCTCCAGATTCTTTTTTCAGTATAATTTGTATAAAGGGGGCGAAAAGGGTTTTATAATTTGTTGGGTGTGACAATATATACAATATTTTTTCATAAGTCATTTATTGCTCTTTTCACCCCTGTATAAGGAATGAAATAAATGTTAAATGTATACATTCTATTTACTTCATCTAAAGGAATAAAGGTACCATTTTTAAATATATCCCCTACACAATGAATTCCAGCATCAAACCATGACTTAAAGAAAATACTTTTATTTCCTACCGATATGTTTGGATTATAGAAAAGTGGATAATACAGGAAATCTTCTGTGTTTAATTCCAATTTATAACAATTAAGTGCGAAGCTTTTTAAAACATCTACCCAAAAAGGATCGGAAATTCTATTAGATATATTTAAAGCGTAATGCTAACTGCAATTAAAGAGTTTATAAGTATCAAAATACAGTTTTGTTATATCTATCCGGTTTCCCCTAAAGGATTGAAGTTTTTGTAGCCAGCTAAGTTTCAATGATGGAATAAATGTATTCAAATTGATCATTTTTAAACCTCCTTCATTATTTTCATTTACTATTGTAATCAACTTTATTTTACTATGCCCATCCCAAATAAAACTGATAATAGAAGATTTTATTGAATTTAATATGGTAATGGGTGGGTTGGGCAATGCTATGAACAGGTTATTGAATAATGACACAATACGTGTTTTTACAATAACAATTTTGCCAATTGGTGTTAAAATTCTTTTTTTTCCAATTTTTCAGAATACTTTCCATTTTAACAAATTGTTTCATCGAATTTTTTTTTAAACATTTTTGACAGGTCAACATTGACATTTATTTCAAGCATTTTAAAGCTTTGTTGCATCCAATTTAGTTTCCATTTGGTTTTTTATGGTATAGGAACTATATTTGTTCTTGCCAATCCATACAACATTTGTTTTATCAAAATTGACGTGAAGGCCTGAAATATTTGCAAAATTCTGTATAACAGTAAGGGTCTTATTTAGGGATTGTTCGGTACCGTCTAATAAAATAGAAGTATCATTAGCAAAAAATTGATTGACATAACCATGAACAAAGGCATTATTTCACAACTCAAGTGACAAATCATAATGAATGCAAATCAATTACAAGACATTTGGTAATCCCAAATTGAGATTCCAGACAAAATAATGCATTTCAATGCCTTGCACGGCAATGATTAGACACTTAACAAATGCCCCCACTTTCCTTGCATGGACACAAAGGACAATGAAATTAGAAATGTGACCTTTATTGCATTAATGGGGAAAAATGCAAACAATATGCCAAGGATTTAAGGGTCCAGTGAAAATTTAGACTTGGCTGTCCTTTTTAATTATTTTAATCAAAGCGGTGAAGGCACTGAAGTTGTTCGCTTTTGCATAAACTTAGACACACAAAATTAGATTATAGCCTTTTATCGCCAGTTTGAAATATAAAAAACATTTAAATATATACAAAGTGTGTATTAGCGCACATCTCGATATGTGTGTGTGTGCATTGTTTATCATCCTATTTATGTTATAGAGATAACTTGAACGAAATAACAACAGGATGTCCTTTTTAGACGTTCTGAAAATATAATGAAAATGGGATAATGAGAACCAGTTAATATAAAATAAAATTTGCATTTACCATCATATTAAATGAATATTGTTGGAATATCGAATACCTATCTCACTAAAAATATAATGTCATGATGGAAATTTCCTTTACAAAACGTTTTTGACACCATATACACATGTTAAATTTACAGTAACACCTTAAATGACCTTTACATAACGCCAGCAGACACGAATGCATACATTAGAACATTTCATAGACTGATTCGAGAGAAATTCTCTGAGCTTTGGCTACATCACTGTGTATGTGCACAGTGTAAAGGATATAACACTGTTCAGTGTTAGGAATTCCGGCCTTTTCACTGCATGTTCAAACGACACATAGACACAAATTGTGACCCAGGTAAAATACGCGTTAAAATGAAACTCGCAGAGTTTCAGGGTCTGTAATTGGTCACTAAATCGTCAGTGGAAGACGTAATTGACTATCAATAAACACAGTTTTGCTTTAAAGATGAGAAAACAAACACTACCGAAATAGTATAGGGTCACGATGAGAGGTAAATCGTTTCATTATTTAACCACAATTCTTGCTGTATTCGGTCAACTAGTATTGAAATCGTTCCAAAACGCCTGAAAATGATACCCTAATTTGGTAGTTTGCTGTATTTGCTATTTTGAATTAAATTTTATATCGAACAACATTGTGCTAAAATCAGGGTGCGGGATCGCGTGCCTTTTTGGGGTTCGGCCTGTTAACTTAAATGTATATATACACGACGGTAAGTGGTGTTTTCTTTCAATTCACTGTTTAAAACAATTTTTTTAAAGAATTTCAACTAGTGCATAAAAGACAGATTTGTCTGCTGCTTATGGCAATGTGAAATACATCAGAATTACTTTATTTAATAAGCATGTATGTTCTTTTAAAAAAAATCCATTTTTACTGCATTGATTGTACACGGTTTTTGTCACGCAACGTTAAATTTTGTCAACGATTTCATACGTATTCAAAGATTTATTCTTATACCTTAAGATATCGGCACACACTGCAAGAAAAACTTTTATGCACTATATTTTTTGTAAATGTATTTAATAACTTGAGATACCTGCAAAACTAAAGTTCTTAACGGTGTGAATACGTTCTGTCAAGCCCGTGTGTAAAACCCCTGAAAACCCCGTTAATTCTGCACCCTGAGCATGTGCCATTTACAATACGCCATTAGATTTGTAAAGACCCGCGTCATGCAAAAATGGGTCGTATGTCATATGCGCCCATCATAGCATTAGCCCACCCAGCCTGCGCATCTTGCAGTCTGGTCAGGAGATACATAATGAGACCATAAAGCCTTGAGTGATTTTATAGCGGTCAGCATAGCCTCTGAGCAGACTGCGCAAATGCGCAGGCTAGGCTTGAGCTGCGCTGGCCGTAACGCCATTGGGCCCATTCTCGCATGACGCGGCTATGAAAGTGTTATTTGAATGTGTTGAAAGAATGCTGCGTGTTAATCAAATAATAATTTGAGATATATTTTGATCGTGAACAAAGAAAATTGCGTGTACATACATATTAACATACGATATATTTCGATGTTGAAGACAGAAAACGGCGTGTTAAGCAAATATTAATATACGATATATTTCGATGTTGAAGAAAGAATACTGCATGTATTCAAATATAAACAGTGAAAAAATTAACTCATGCGGTGAATATGCAAAATTGTGAAATAAAAAACAATAGTTAAACTTTTGTTTTCAAGTTAATAATTTAAAAAAAAAGTAAATTGTGTAACTTTATTTCAAAGTCAGAATTGACGCCGAATATCTCTTTAAAATATATTCTGTTACATTAAGTGTTTTTTTATATTCGGTTTTAGCGATTAAAAAGCATTTGTGTCGTTGTCCATAGTATACCTGTACTTATTTGTGAACTCATGTCCAACGTTTTATAAATTGAGAACTAAATATAAACAAACTTTAACTTTACTATTGCCTTGTTATCACCGGTGCAATTGAGATACTAGAACGTTTCCCAGACAGATTTAACCCCGCTGTACTAGCAAGCACTTTGGAACAAGGTTGCGCAACAGACGCGTGATAGTGGTGCATATCTTTTGTTGATCTGCAATAGTTTTGCATACATCAATACCCTTAGATTTCGAATGAACTGTGGTGCGCAACATACCACGTGATTAGGACGCAGCAAATAGTGGACTATTATAATCATTCATAAACATTCTCTTCCGCTTCTCGTATAATTAAAAAAATGTTTAATTATGTTTTCTTTATATGCTCCGTTCAAAAATATTCAATTTAGCACAATATTCACATTATTTGTTTATTTGTGAATAAATATTTAGTGGAAGAACTGAAACCTCTGACATAATTGGCGAACTATTTTATCAGGCTTATCGTGGTTAAGAGCAAACTGACTTGAAATTTTTGGTACAAGTTAAAATGAATTAAAACGATTTTTCCATTGGAATCACTGTGTTACAGAAAAACTGAAAATTGTATTTAACATGTTCAAGTTTTCGAATAAGAGTGATCGTACGTTTGTAATATATTTATTATTCTCATTTACAATAAATTGCGTATAGTTCTTTTTGATAAACGGTATGCTAATACTGATACAAGCATTACACGGTTTTAACATCTATCTATTAAATCTCCAATTCAGGGCGAACAAAAAAGGCGCTGATCAAAACCTTTGAATAAATAAATAAGTCAATAACGAACGTAAGTTTTAAACCTGTGCAGCTATGTTCGTCTGCTTGTAGCTGAAATCCGGTTAAGCAGGAGCATAGATACCCGCCAGGTTGGTTTAAACACGTGTACGCACAGCCGCTCGTGCCCGCCACGCACTCGTCAATATCTGCAACGAACGAGAAAACACCGATGTCACGATTTACCCTTAAAATGCTGATTCAAAAAACCTTGTTGGCACAGACAAAAAAAATGTTGATTCAGAAACTTATACTGTTTAGTTAGATATTGCTGAGGCAGATGATTTTCTTCTGCATCAGCAATATCTCATTGTGCATACATTAAAGATAATTTTAACTGCAACGATAATGTTTACGGAGAAAATGCTGCTGGCTCAAACGATAATGCTGGATCAGAAGGCAATAGTGACTGGGAATACAAAGCTGGTAAAGAAGACAACAATGTCCCACAATAATTGGCTCAATAGATACTGTTGGGTGTGAACTTAATGGTGGCTCAGAAAACAATGCTGGCTCAAAAGATAATATTGGCTGGACATTTAATGGTGCCTCAGGAGACAATGCTGACACAGAAGATAAAATTGACTGAATAATTAATGGTGCCTCAGTAAACAATGCTTGCTCAGAAGATAAAATTGGCTGAATATTTGATAGTGCCTCAGGAGACAATGATGGCTCGGAATATAATATTGACTGAATAATTAATGGTGCCTCAGAAGACAATGCTGGCTCAGAAGATAATGCTGGCTCAGAAGATAATATTGTCTGAACATTTAATTGTGCCTCGGGAGACAATGCGTGCTCATAAGATGCTTTTGGCTGAATATTTAATGGTGCCTCAGGAGACAATGCACGCCCAGAAGATAATATTGGCTGAACACTTAATGGTGCCTTAGGAAACAAAGCTGGCTCAGACGAAAATATTTGCTTAACATTTAATTGTGTTTCGGGATACAATGCTGACTCAAAAGATAGCATTGACTGAACATTCAATATTGCCTCAAGAGATAATGCTGGCCCAGAAGATAATATTGGTTGAACAATTAATGGTGCCTCAGGAAACGATGCTGACTCAGAAGATACTATTGGCCAGACATTAAATGGTGCCTCAGTAAACAATGCTTGCTCAGATGGTAATATTGGCTGAACAGTTAACGGTGCATCAGGAAACAATTCTGGCTCAGAATATAATATTGACTAAACATTAAATGAAACGTCAGGAGACAATGCTGGCTCAGAAGATAGAATTGGCTGAAAAAGTAATGGTTGCTCGGAAGATGGCCGAAGAGACTATGCTTGCAGGGAAGATAATGCTTGCTCGCATATCAAACTTGCACAGAAGATTATCCTGACCGACGCTATTAGGATTCGTACAACTGTACGAATATATACCGTAACGTCATTAACAGGTTTGTGAATCAGGTTGTTTGGCAACATTAATACTAATAAACCACTTTTAGCAAGTATAATCTTCTCAAACACAGCTCAGGGAATTGTATGAATTTCAGGATTCCGTGTTATATATCACACAAATTTTGTAAAAGATTAGAAGTTCACATGTTTTTAGTTGAATCAGAATCTATTAAATAGATGAAAATAATTGTTGAGTGGGTAAGAAATATTTCTGAATCACAAGTTAATGGACTACCTGCGCATGTTTTATTGTCGGCCTGGAGTCTGAAGCCTGTGCGGCACGAGCAGACGAAGCTACCGACGGTGTTCGAGCACTGCTGTTCGCAGCCGTGCGTCTCTGTGGCGCATTCGTCCACATCTGTAGATATTATGAGTCGCGGTCTAAGAAATTTGGTTAATGCATGTGCGTCAAGTGTCATCCAAGATTAGCTTCTGCGGACTACACAAGCTAATCAGGGACAACACTTTCCGCTTTTATGGAATTGTTCGTTTAAAGGATTTCTCTTTTAAACGAAAATCCAATAAAGGCGGAAAGTGCCGTCCTATATTAGCCTGTGGCTAATATAGGCAAATATATATAGACTCCATATAGACTCCATAGGCAAATCTTGGACGACAGTTAAACAGACGTATTAAACCCCGTTTAACAAAAGCGAGAATAATATATTGTGTATTAACGCATAACTATCAAAATATCGTATATACGAATTGTGACATGTAGTGGTATATAATATCCGTGTTTTATTGGTTTAATTGTACGATTTGTGTGCGTACTTTTCAAAATATTAAAACTTTGAAAAAGAAAAGGCCAACAACATTTTACCGTTTTCGTGTACCGTTGCATGTGTGCGAAGGTCGAGTGGCATTTGTTTATAAATTTGAAATATTGGAAATACATATATAACGCACGAAGACAAAACAAATGAAAATTAACGGCGACAAAATAGCCCCAAAAAACTGTGTGATGGGCTTATAGAATTCCTTTGAAAAAGTCATTTGCATAAGAAGTAATAACTGAATGATGGTTTTCAACCACGGCAAAATATACGTTTCTATAAATGATACTGGCGCATGTATTGTTTCTTATTATAATTACGGACAGTAAAAAACTGTTCTCTTTTATTGCACTCACCGTCACAACTTTTCCGGTCGATTGCAAGAGCATATCCGGTTCTACATGAGCAACGGAAGCTGCCGTTGGTGTTCGTACACTCGTGCTCGCAGTCGTCCATATTAGCTAGGCATTCGTTCACATCTTAATAAAAAATAGTCATTTAAAATAAAAGTTCTGCGTTTTGTATTGTGTTTCTAACATATGTGTACGATTGTTTGTAGTAGTTGTGTGTGTTGCTGTTGTTTGTTCGTTTTTTTAATTAATGATGATTTTTAAGGGGGGGGGGGGGCGGAGTCGGGGCTGAGAATAAGTAAATATTATTTAGTCATATTCAAAAAACAGTCCTATCACTTGATTTTGGTGCGTACAATTAACGTGTTTTAGTTAACGAAATTAATAATTGTAAAAAAAACTAACGATAAATTAACACTTCTTGAATGACATTTACACAAGTTTTACACATAATGATTTATATTGGCATAAGCCTGGAAGAAACGCTCCTGATTGGTGAGAAAACTTTAAGGACTTAAAACACGGTATTAAATAATGAAGCTTATGTGCGGATTCTCTTACTTGGTTGAAACGATTGTTCTTGGAAATCACGTCACATGACGCACACAGAGACAAATACACATACTTGCACATTTATAATTCGTGCATTTGAAAACAAGATTCTACAACTTGTATTTATACGTTCCGTTCTCGTATTCACCTATGCAAATGCGACCCGCGTCACGTGCCTCGTAGCCTGCAACACAACTGCACGTGTAAGAAGCCACCACGTTCGTGCAAGTCTGCGCGCAGTCGTGGATACGCAGGAAACACTCGTCTTTATCTGAAAGAAATACATCATATACTCGTACGTGTCCATCGGAGTTACTTGTACACAAATATTATATTTGTTGATTTCGGTTTTAGATCGTATTTTAATTCGCAATTTTCAATTGAAAACGACTATTTGACGAGAAGCGTTGTAACAACTTCGCCCGTCATGAAACTTACGTGGCAAAACTATGTTATACATTTGTTCAATACTGTATTTTACCAAGGATTTTGGGGATAAATACAAATGATAATAAACTAATTAAATATTGCATTTAACCTCTTTCTGGCCACTTTTTTTTACTTACCTACATGCCAAAAGCTTTAAAATCATTAAATGATCATCTTATTTCTCAACTAGAATTTTTTTAAGTTAAATTAACTTAAAAACTCAAATGGATTCCTCTGTAATACACGGCTAAAAATATATACTAATAGAAGCTATGCAGTTATTAAAATTACTCGACACAATAATATGCTAAACAAGAACACCAACTCGTGGTAAAAATACACCTGATCCTATTTATCTTGAGTAAGAGAGCCGACAAGGCTTATTTGACAAATTTTGGAAACGTAAAGGGCCTGAAGTCCTTTAGGCAAACATGCTGTTTATTTCACTTTAAACATTATCATGAGGTTTCATAATTTTCTGATTTGAACATTTGAGTTAATCTTTCAACTTAGGTTTTTTCATAATAAGTTCCACTTTTCAAATGCGCATTTAAATATCTTCATAAAGGAATGCATATGAAGAAGTTAAACTACATGCATAATTGCAAAGCATACTTTATTAGTAAATTTTCTATTAAATAACATATTGTACTTAAAAAAATGGTGTTAATTGACATATACGTTTTAAGCTTAAAGGTTTTAAGTTTTCACCTCTATGAATAACTTCTTGAAGATTGTTTTACAAACACTTCATAACTTCGTTATCTATGTAAACTTAAAATAAGACGTCAAAACAGAGAACAGTCAATCTGCTTTGCATTTCTTCCAAAATAAAACGGAAAATAATAAGCGATGTTTGATAAATTCATTTAAGTGACTGATGTCATAACATTTGTACTTGCCTTTTTTTCATTACTCATTCTATACACATGATTTTGATTTTCAAAGCATTTACAGTTTTTTGACAAATATGTAGCAGTTCATGTACATGTACTTGAAGGGAGTATAGAAACATAGTTGTATTCAAAACATTCAAATACAGCACATATTTAAAAAAAGCTGTTTTACATACTTACTAAATATTATTTTACATTATAGTACGTGAATATTTATTCTATATTATATTGCACATATATATGAAAGATAACTAAAGTTTTGAATTGCGAAATGTATAATTTTCTGATAATGCAGATTTAACAAAATATAGAATAGATAAAGAAAGTTTTGAACACGTTATATTTAAAGAAAAATACATGTATAATATTAAATCATAAACACAATGGTGGGTGTGATGCAATCCGAGAAGAAGAGATTACAAGCAAAACATAAAAAATGCAAAATATCTAAGGTTATCTATATGATGCTTGTAATTTTGAGTTGAAAAAAATAGAAATAAGAAAAAAAAAACATTTGTCCAGTGTGTGTATATATATATATATATAAAATCAATGATGTATAAATTGTACTTACAGATGTAAAGGCATAGAGAGAAACATTAGTAGATGCATTTAATGATATAGATATTTTTTAGTGTGTATATATAAACAATGCTGTATAAATGATGTTTACAGTGTAATGATATATGAAACTACAACAATCGTCACTGTTAAATTCTAAGTCTGTTATAAAATGGTATTAAAAAGTTCATATTCTCTATCAATGTATTCTAAATTGTTTTTTGAAATTGAAAGTGTTCTCAAGTTATCATATTCATATTTTAGATATTTCTCGGCTCCTGCTATGCTTGGAATGAATTTATTTGTTTCACACTTGTAAAAGTATAGCTTTAAAAATAAAATTACATTATTAATGTTACTAGCAGACTTTGTTAAATATCCAAGAAGACAAATTGTCTTATCAATAAATCGAAAAGATTGTCCGGGTTACATTTCTTCAATAATTGTTTTAGATATCTGACATTTCCAGAATAAATGTTCTAAAGTTTCATCACTTTGTTTGCAAAAAGAACATTAATCATTAGTATACATTCTCATTTTATTTAAGAGACTATTTGTTCCAAGTATTATGTGAGTTATACTAAATTGGAACCACTGCACTTGCACGTCATTGGTTATTAAAAAGGGTAGCTCAAATATGCAATTCCATTCTTTTTCATTAATTGTGGCATTAAGTTTAGTACACCATTTTGCATTTACTGAAAGTTGTTCATTATTTTTATTTATAATGGTGTATAGTCTTTTTGCTCCAGATTCTTTTTTCAGTATAATTTGTTATAAAGGGGACAAAAAGGATTTCATAATTTGTTGGGTGGGACAATATATACACTATTTTTTTCATAAACTCTTTTCACCCCTGTATAATGAATGAAAGTAATGTTCAATTTATACATTCTATTTATTTAATTTAAAGGAGTAAAGGTTCCATTTTATATGTATATCCCCTATACAATGAATCCCAGCATCAAACCATGACTTAAAGAAAATACGTTTATTTCCTATCAATATGTTTGGATTATAGAAAGGTGGATAATACAGGAAATCTTCTGTGTATAATTTCTTACAATAAAGTGAGAAGCTTTTTAAAACATCTACCCAAAAAGGATTGGACATTCTATTATATATATTTATAGAGTAATGATAATTGCAATTACAGAGTTTATACGTATCTAAATACAATTGTGTGATATCTATCCAATTTGACTTAAAGGATTGAAGTTTTTGTAGCCAGGTAAGATTCAATCCTGGAATAAATGCATCCAAATTGATCATTTTTAAACCTCCTTCATTACGTTCCTTAACTAATGTTGTCAACTTAATTTTACTATGTCCATCCCAAATAAAACTGAGAATAGAAGATTTTATTGAATTTAATATGGTAATGGGTGGGTTGGGCAATGATATGACTAGGTGATTGAATAATGACACAATAAGTGTTTTTACAATAACAATTTTGCCAATTGTGGTTAAAATTCTTCTTTTCAAATGTTTCAGAATATTTTACATTTTTACAATTTTTTCATCATAATTTATTTTTAACATTTTCGACAGGTCAACTTGAAAATTTATTACAAGCATTTTAAAGCTTTGTTGCATCCAATTTAGTTTCCATTTGGTTTTTATGGTATAGGAACTATATGTGTTCTTGCCAATCCATACAACATTTATTTTATCAAAATTGACGTTAAGGCCTGAAATATTTGCAAAATTCTGTATAACAGTGAGTGTCTCATTTAGGGATTGTTCGATACCGTCTAATAAAATAGTAGTATTATCAGCAAACTGGGACAATTTATGTTCAGTTCACTGAATGGTTATACCTTTTATATTCTTGTTATTTCTCAAAACTTAGGCACAGTGGATAAAAATGTAACATGAGAGGGGATCTCCTTGCCTGCAGCCCCTTTCAATAGGGAAAAAGTTAGATAAATTTTTTGACAAAATGGTTTTACAAACGTGCTATGTAAATGAAGTGTAAAACAACAACTCAAATGTTTTTTTAATTTTCCTACGCCATTGTGTGAATTGTATGGTCTATTTATTACACATGAAACCGCAAAGTTTGAATTAAAGAAATTACTTTTCTTGAGGTTTATTACCTTTGTTAAATTATAAAACAAAAAAAAACTTGTTTCATACAAAGATGTTGTGGTTCACCTAACCACACTAAAATTATGTTGTAAAGGCTCATAATGATGCATAAATTTAAATTGATCAAACACCATAATATGTTTAATACATACCAGTGAATTCAACATGGACACAAATGAAAATTAACTTCAGAAACTGTAAAGATATTGTAACAAAAGAAGGCTCACCAAACAACCCAAACACAATATAACTTGTGTATTTAATTATTTAGAAAATTCCCTATATTTTATAACTATTATTTTAGTTCTATAAACTTAAGTTACAGTACATTTTTGTTAAACATTTGTATTGAGATAAACAATAAACTTTAAACTTCTTAACATTATTTGGTATTTTAAAAGCAAATTCTTTTTATTGATATTCCCCACAAAATAAATTTTGTATGCGGATGGGCGCAAATCCGTTTATAAACACTATAATCTTAAAGAAAATAATTAAGGTAAGTGTTTATATGAATTGCAATTCTTCTAATTGATATCTATGCATCCATGAAGTTTCATGTTGAAATCTGTAAGCATATCTGAGACATCTAGGCCCTGAACATTACATCATACAAAAAACAAAGTGCAATAACTCTTTTTTAAGAACGTGTAAGGTTATGGTTCTTATGTAAGGCGATTATCCTCATTGATATCAATACACCCATGAAATTAAATGTTGAAATTTACTATGGTATCTGAGATGTTGAAAGATCTGCCATTCAAAATGAACGCATCAAAAACTTAATTCATCATGTTCGGTAGTAGACCCCAATTAAATAAATGTCAATCTAAAGAAATAGATATTGCTGGTGACACTGTTAAAGTAGAAAAATGCATACGGTATTTGGGTGCATATTTAGATGAAACACTGAATTTTAAAGAATACATCAAAATTAAGTGCCATACCGCTTAGTACAACAACCTTAAAATAAAGAAATAAGGAAATACTTAAAAAAGAAGCAACATAAATACTCGTGTTGTCTTTGGTAATAATAATCTTGTATGAAACAGCTCAATGCGAAATAAACAAAATGCAACGTATCCCAAACATGTGCGCCAAATTTGTATTAGCCGACAGAAATTTGACTGTCCAGAAGATGCTTTGTATGAACTACACTGTCTAAAGAACTTTTAACAAAACAATACCAGCACGTTACCTACGATCTACAGTCTCATAAGACGGATGTTATGATGTTAAACGCACAAAGAGAAAAACTTTCATGGACAGGAGTTTCGAAGTTTTTGGTCCGAAACTGTGGAATTACCTCCCATCAAGCATCCGGTCTTCTGTCTCAATATACATTTTCAAAATGAATTTGAAAACATTTTTCTTCAGAGACTTTTACAATCTATTTTAATTTGAATGCCTGTAATTTAAAAAATAATCGAGACTCAGCGTTATGGATTGGTTATAATTTATGATAATTTACGAGCGCGACGGTTGTCCTGACGGGGTTTGATTTCTCCAGTCTTGAACTCACATGATGGTAGTATAAGCAGTGTCTTTTAGTCACGCTTTGCCCATATAATGTGTCTTATAGTCACACTGTAATTTTAACCGTCAAGTTGTTTCTTGTAGTCACACTTGGTCAGTCTATTTGTGACTTGTAGTCACAATAGTTCAAATAAGTTTAAAACCCAAAAGAAGTGTCCGTAAGGGTGACAGGTGACCGGTAGCTGCGGAATCCGAAAGCCAGAGTGCAGAAATATCCTTTCACGTATCATTTCAGTAAATGAAAAACAGTGTTTTTATGTTCCCAAACATTTGCTCATAATATCATTAGAATTATTGTCTTAACCCTAGTTATATCAATTGATTACATAATATTTTACTTTTAGTGTGTTTTTAATATTGTAGCCGGTATTGTTTTATTGTGCATATACATGATTTGTACAACTCCATTGAATATAATTATATAAATTGGCGTTTCAACAAATAAGCTAGTTTCAAGTTTCAAGATATAGCTCTGAAAAGTTACATCATATAAAAAACAAATAGCAATAACTCTTATTTGATCAAGTATATGATTATGGTTCTTGTGCTAGGCGATTCTCCTCGTTGATATAAATACACCCATGAAATTTTATGTTAACATTTTTGTGGACATTCTAAGATATAGCCATGAAAAGCTATATCAGACAAACTAACAGAAAAAGGCATTAACTCTCATTTAAAAAAGTATAGGGTTATGGTTCTTGTGCATGGAACTTCTGCTAATTGATATCTATATACCGATGAAGTTTCATGTTGATATCTTATATAGTTTCTAAGATATTTCCATGAAAAATTTGTGACAGACAGACGGACGGACTGACAGACGGAAAAAGCCAATTCTGTATCCCTCCATCTTTGTCGGGTGTTAATATGAAGACTTTCATTATTTTTATACAAGTATATAATGCCTCAGTGGTGAAGTACCACAACTTATTATGCGTTAAAAAAGCAACAACAAAAACCTGCAACAATTAATGAGAAATCCCTTTAACAGTTTGATCTAAACAGAGCATTTATGAAAATGTTATTCCAGGAAGCTTTTTTATTTTATTTCCTAAGCGAAGAGGCTGACTCAAAATTGATTCAAAATTATCTGCTAATCAGTGGCCAGGGCACTGTCTTCCCACCAAAAAATTGATTGACATTACCATGATTAAAGGCATTCTATCACAACTCAAGTAACAAATCATAATGATTGCAAATCACTTCCAAGACATTTGGTAATCCCAAATTGAGATTCCAGACACAATAATGCATTTCAATGCCTTGTGCGGCAATTATTAGGCATTAAAAAAGCCCCTACTTTCCTTGCTTGGAGTCAAAGTACACTTAGCAAAATTCTATTGAAATTAGAAATGTGACCTTTATTACAATAATGGGGAACAATGCAAACAATGTGCAAAGGATTTAAGGGCCCAGTGTAAATGTAGACTTGGTGTCCTTTTTAATTATTTTAATCAAAGCGCTGAAGGCACTGAAGTTGTTCGGTATTGCATAAACTTAGACACACAAAATTATGTTATAGCTTTTTTATCGCAAGTTTGAAAAAAAAACATTCAAATGTATACAGAGTGGGTCTCAGCGCACAGCTTGATATGTGTGTGTGCATTGTTTATCATCCTATTTATGTTATAGAGATAACTTGAACGAAATAACAACAGGATGTCCTTTTTAGACGTTCTGAAACCATAGAAAATATGATGAAAATGGGATAATGAGAACCAGTTAATATAAAATAAAATTTGCATTCACTATCATATTAAATGAATATTGTTGGAATATCGGATACCTAACTCACCACTAAGAATATCATTGCATGATGGAAATTTCCTTTACACAACTTTTTGACACCATATACAAATGCAAAATTTACAGTAAGACCTTAAATGACCTTTACATAACGCCAGCAGACACAAATGCATACATTCGAACATTTCGTAGGCTGATTTGAGAGAAATTCTCTGAGCTTTGGCTACAGCACTGTATCTGTGCACAGTGTAAATGATGTTATACTGTTCAGTGTTAGGAATTCCGGACTATTCTTTGCATGTTCAAACGACACATAGACACAAATTGTGACCCAGGTAAAACTACGCGTTAAAATGCAGTTCGCAGAATTTGGTCTGTAATCGGTCACTAAATCGTCAGTGGAAGACATAATTGACTATCAATAAACACAGTTTTGCTTTCAAGATGAGAAAACAAACACTACCGAAATAGTATAGGGTCACGATGAGAGGTAAATCGTTTCATTATTTAACCAAAATGCTTGCCGTATTCGGTCAGCAAGTCTTGAAATCCTGAACGCCTGAAAATGATACCCTAATTTGCCAGTTTGCTGTATTTGCTATTTTGCATTCAATTTTATATCGAACAGCATTGTGCTAAAATCAGGGTGCGGGATCGCGTGACTTTTGGGGTTCCACATTTTAACTTTAAGGGAATTATACAGGACGGTAAGAGGTGATTTAAATAACTTTAAAAAAAAATCTGAAGAATTTCAACTAGAACATAAAAGACAGATTTTTATGCTGCTTATGGCAATGTGAAATACATCAGAATTACTTTATTTAATAAGCATGTGTTCTTGTTCAAAAATTCCAGTTTTACTGCATTCATTGTACACGGTTATTTCTCACGCAACGTGAAATTTTGTCACCGATTTCAGACGTATTCAAAGATTTATTCTTATACCTGTAAATATCAGCACAAACTTCAAGAAAAACTGTCTTTTATGCACAATAGATGTTTCAAATGTATTTTAATAACTTGAGATAACTGCAACAATAAAGTTCTTAACGTTGTGAATACGTTCTGTCCAGCCCGTGTGTAAACGCCTAAAAAACCCGTTTATTCTGCACCCTGAACATGTGCCATTTACAATACGCCATTAGATTTTTAAAGACCTGCGTCATGCTAAAATGGGTCTTTCGCCATATGCGCCCCATCATAGCATTAGCCTACCCAGCCTGCGCATCTTGCAGTCTGGTCAGGAGATACATTATGAGACCATACAACCTTGAGTGATTTTATAGCGGTCAGCATAGCCTCTGAGCAGACTGCGCAAATTTGTGATTTGAATGTTTTGAAAGAATGCTGCGTGTTAATTAAATAATAATGTAAAATATATTTTGATCGTGAAGAAAAAACATTGCGTGTTAATCAAATATTAACATACGATATATTTCGCTGTTGAAGACAGAAAACTGCGTGTAAAGCAAATATTAATATACGATATATTTCGATAGTGAAGAAAGAATACTGCATGTTTTTATTCAAATATAAATAACGATATATTTCGATGGTGAAGAAAGAAACTCATGCGGTGAATATGCACAATTGAAAAATGAAAAAAACAATAGTTAAACTTTTTTTTAAGTTAATAATTTAAAAAAGTAAATTCACTAACTTTATTTCAAAGTAAGCATTGAGGCCGAATATCTTTTTAAAATATGTTTTTGTTACATTTATTTATTTATTTATATATTCGGTTTAAGCGATTATAAAGCATTTGTGTCGTTGTCTATTTTATCAGCCTTATCGTAGTTAAGAGCAAACTTACTTGAAATTTTTGGTACAACTAAAAATGAATTACAATGATTTTTCCCTTGGAAATGACTGTGTTACAGCTAAACTGTAAATTGTGTTTAACATGTTCAAGTTTTCGAAAAAGCGTGATCGTACGTTTGTGATATATTTATTATTCTCATTTACAATAAATTGCGTATAGTTCTTTTTGATAAACGGTCTGCTGATACTGATACAAGTATTACACGGTTAGAACATCTATCTATTAAATCCCCAAAACCAGGCGAACAACAAAGGTGATGATCAAAACCTTTGAATAAATAAATAGGTCAATAACGAACGTAGGTTTCGAACCTGTACAGCTATGTTCGTCAGCTTGTAGCTGAAATCCGGTTAAGCAGGAGCATTGATACCCGCCAGGTCGGTTAAAACACCTGTGCGCACAGAAGTTCGTGCCCGCTACGCACTCGTCAATATCTGCAACGAACGAGAAAACACCGATGTCACGGTTTACCCTAACAAAGCTGATTAAAAAAACCTTGTTTGCACAGACAAAAAAAATCATTCAGAAACTTATAGTGTTTTGTTAGATTGCCTTCTGCTTCAGCAATATCTCATCGTGCATACATTAAAGATAATTTTAACTGAAACGATAATGTTTTCGGAGAACATGCTGCTAGCTGAAAAGATAATGCTGTATCAGAATGCAATGCTGACTGGGAATACAAAGCTGGTACAGAAGACAACAATGGCTAACAATAATTGGCTCAATAGATACTGATGGGTGTGAACTTTATGGTGGCTCAGAAAACAATGCTGGCTCAAAGATAATATTGGCTGAACATTTAATGGTGCCTCAGGAAACAATGCTGGCTCAGAAGATAATATTGACTAAACATTTAATGAAACGTCAGGAGACAATGCAAGCTCAGAAGATATAATAGGCTGAACAAGTAATGGTTGCTCGGAAGATGATGATGACCGAAAAGATTATGCTTGCATGGAAGATAAATGCTTGCTCACATATAAAACTTGCACATTAGATTATCCTGACCGACGCTATTAGGATACAACTGTACGTATATACCGTAACGTCATTAACACGTTAATGAATCAGGTTGTTTGACAACATTAATAATATGAAAACACTTGAAGCAAGTATAATCTTCTCAAACACAGCTAAGGGAATTGTATGAATTCCAGGGACTTCGTGTTATATATCACACAAAATTTGTAAGATATAAGAAGTTCACATGTTTTTAGGTGAATCAGAATATATTAAATAGATAAAAATAATAAAATAATAAATAAAAAAGAAATATTTCTGGATCACAAGTTAATGAAATACCTGCGCATGTTTTATTGTCGGCCTGGAGTCTGAAGCCTGTGCGGCACGAGCAGACGAAGCTACCGACGGTGTTCGAGCACTGCTGTTCGCAGCCGTGCGTCTGTCTGGCGCATTCGTCAACATCTGTAAATATTATTAGTCGCGTTCTAAGAAATTTGGTTAATGCATGTGCGTCAAGTGTCATCCCAGTATAGCCTCTGCCGACTGCACAGGCTAATTAGGGACGACACTTTCCGCTTTTATGGAATTCTTCGTTTAAAGGATTTCTCTTATAAACGAAAATCCAATTAAGGCGGAAAGTGCCGTCCCTGATTAGCCTGTGCGGACTGCATAGGCTAATCTGGGACGTCAATTTACACAGACGTATTAAACCACCTTTAAAACAAAGCGAGAATAATATATTGTGTATAAACGCATAATTATCCAAATTTTGTATAAACGAATTGTGACATGCAGTGGTATATAATATCAGTGTTTTATTGGTTTAATTGAACGATTTGTTTGCGTACTTTTCAAAATATTAAAAATTTGAAAAATGAAAGGCCGACAACATTTTACCGTTTTTCGTGTTCCGTTGCATGTGTTCGAAGGTCGAGTGACATTTGTTTATAAATTTGAAATACTGGAAATACATGTATAACGCACGAAGGCACAACCAATGAAAATTAACGGCGACAAAATAGCCCCAAAAACTGTGTGATGGGCTCCTAGAATTCCTTTGAAAAAGTCATTTGCACAAGAAGTAATAAGCGAATGATGGTTTTCAACCACGGCAAAATATAAGTTTCTATAAATGATACTCGCGCATGTATTGTTTCTTATTTTAATTACGGATAGTAATAAAAACTGTTTTCTTTGTTGCACTCACCGTCACAACTTTTCCCGTCGATTGCAAGAGCATATCCGGTTCTACATGAGCAACGGAAGCTTCCGTTGGTGTTCGTACACTCGTGCGCGCAGTCGTCCGCATTAGCTAGGCATTCGTTCACATCTTAATAAAAAATAGCCATTTACAATAAAAGTTCTGCGTTTTTTTATTGTGTCTCTGTTCTGACATATGTGTATGTATGTTTATAGTAGTTGTGTGTGTTGCTGTTGTTTGTTCTTTTTTTTAAATTAATGATGAGTTTTTAAGGGGGGGGGGCGGAGTCGGCGCTGAGAATAAGTAAACATTATTAAGTCATATTAAAAAAACAGTCCTTTCACTTGATTTTTGTGCGTACAATTAACGTGTTTTAGTTAACAAAATTAATAATTATAAAAAAACTAACAATAAATTAACACTTCTTGAATGACATTTACACAAGGGTATTCATAATGATTTTATTGGAATAAGCCTGGAATAAACGCTCTTGATTGGTGAGAACACTTAAAGGACTTAAAACACGGTATAAAATAATGAAGCTTATGTGCGGATTCTCTTACTTGGTTAAAACGATTGTTGTTGGAAATCACATCACATGACGCACAAAGAGACAAATACACATACTTGCACATTTATAATTCGTGCATTTGAAAACAAGATTCTAAAACTTGTATTTATAGGTTCCGTTCTCGTATTCACCTATGCAAATGCGACCCGCGTCACGTGCCTCGTATCCTTCAACACAACTGCACGTGTATGAAGCCACCACGTTCGTGCAAGTCTGCGCGCAGTCGTGGGTACGCAGGAAACACTCATCCGTATCTGAAAGAAATACATCATATACTCGTACGTGTCCACCGGAGTTCCTCGTACACAAATATGATATTTGTTGATTTCGGTATAAGATCGTATTTTATTTCGCGATTTTCAATTGAAAATGACTATTTGACGAGAAGCGTTGTAACAACTTCGCCCGTCATGAAACTCACGTGGCAAAACTATGTCTAGTCTATTCGTGTCTATTGTGAAATACCGGCAGCTACTGTCAGCATTGGAATCTCGCATTTAGTCTACACAAATATTACACTTGGCAAAGTTGGAAAAGTGTAAATTTGAGTGTCAATGACAAGTAATTAATTGACAACAACTTGGATGGAATTTTAGATTTAGCAACGAAACAGTCTACATTAATGCATCATCAGAGAAGTACGAACCCGTTAGATGTCTATAGTAAAATAAACACGTTGGTCATTCGTCTTGCTCTATCACTTGTAAATTTCAAACTTAAAGTAACTTAGATAGCAATATACTATTAAGTATCTCTAGCGCGAAGGCTGCTTTGTTTATTGGCGGACATTTTACTCGTGGTAGATCCTTGAACCCTTTTTGCATTGCACAAACTCTTTGTTTGATTGATTCCATAGCTGACCGATTTGACTGGTTCCTGACATAAATCTTTTAAAATCACTGTCATCATAGCAAACGCATGAGGATGGCAGATGTAATCCATATAGCCATACTTTATATACTAGTATCCTACGTTGTTGTGTGTTTCCATTTGCATTGCTCGTGACAAGGAAATGATAAAAAGCACATGGTGGTAGGCAATGCGATTTCTTTTCAATCAACAAAGCGTACAAAAATATGAATGGTAATTCGAAAGATTTGTGTACGGAATTCGAAAACCGACACTGATACAAACATACCACTGCACGTGGAGCTGTCTTGATTCAGCGTATAACCTGCGTTGCACGAGCACTGGAAGGAGCCGATTGTGTTCGTGCAGATTTGACGACAGTTGTCTGTCTTACCCTGACATTCGTCTACATCTGTTAAGATAATAATAATGTTAAAACCGATGTACACTTGATAATTAATCGTGTGATTGTTGTTTTCCCCATAATAATCTTCATTTATGGTGCTTAGACAATTGTGAACACGACAAAGACTTTTCCATTTCCTATTTTATTTAGTTCATCGAAACACGTCAATGGATTTGGAATTTTGGTCCCAATATTGACATTGTTTAAGAACTACAAAGGGCAAGGCTGTGTGTAAACTGACCTTCACAGACTTGGCCATCCATGCCTAGTGCGAAACCATGGTAACAGGAACAGTTGTAGCTGCCGACGGTGTTGTGACACTCGTGCTGACAGAGGTCGATGCCGGCGATACATTCGTCGGTGTCTGGAAATGTGTCACGGAATAAATCTTAAAAGCAACGGTTATACTAGTATGTAAAAAAATAGGCGTTTCTTATACTAGCGACAAATCTAGTCACGTTACACAATGTAATTCATATTTATATTGCGAATATACTAGTACCAAGCACATATGTGTATGCACTGCAAATAAATATAAAAAGGTACAACTGATGACCTTCAATTAGTCAATAAATATTATCTCCTTGTTCATACAAAACTTTTAACAGATAATCACAAGAAGAACTGACTGTACATATGACTTTCAATGAATTTATACCTGTTCATTTAAAATTGAGTGTATATACCTACCACTACACGAGGAGTTATCTGACTTGAGTGTATATCCGGATTTGCAGGTGCAACGGAATCCGCCCGGTGTGTTGCTACAAATATCACTGCAGTTATGCATTTCTTTGGAGCATTCGTCCACATCTAGATATTTAAAAAAAACACAAAGAAATTATTCATGTTCAAATAGGCTATCCGGCTAGCGAAGGGGTTCGTACGCGCGCTTCTCACCTAGGCAACCCGCGTTCAATCCCAGCTCTCGGCGCATATAAGCATTTTTGGTTTGGACATTCCAGACTCAAAAATCATTCAGCCTCATGCGCTGAAGGATTTCATCAACTATGACATGCTCACACACTCATGTTCAAAGATTGTTTCCTTGGTTGAACTTTAAACAATGCGGTCAGTGCTCAAAGCGTCTCACTTGGACAAGATTTATTCATTTACATGACAAATGGAATAAAACAGCTGGTACCATGGACAATTTTACAACAGACGCATATTCCCGTTAGCTTATCTAAGGTCGTCGGCATGAAATGGCCAATGCAGGTATATATTGACACCGATATCTGAACAATTATTATTATGCTCACCGTCACACGACAATCCGTCTGTGTTCTTGATGTAGCCCGCGTTGCAGAAGCAGGAATAGCTGCCGTCCATGTTGAAGCAGACCTGCTGACATTGGTCCGACCCGATACTGCACTCGTTTATATCTGAATAAAAGTCATACAAGATGCTTTGAATCATCAACATGGGCATCACCATCCTTTTCTGGTCAACATCCCATTCTTGGCCATGATGATAATGTTCTTATTGTCATCCTAATTCTTCTAATTATCGTCTGCGTCATTATAATGGCCCCGAAAACGTGCACAATTATCATCATCTCCATTAATTGTCGATTCTACCATTAGCCATGTGATTATTGAGGTACAAAAGATATTTGTCAGAGCTAATAATAAATCCGAAGATAATGGAATGGGTAGGATTCCAGTCGGACTATATAACTTGTCCGGGAATTTTGGATACAGTGACATATCTAAACAAACGCATGTTCACTAGGGTTAGGGTTAGGGTTAGGGTAAACGCATGTACATTATTAAAAGGAAACAACAACAAAAACACATTAACCATATGCCTATATGTAACCATAAATGACCAGTTCGGAAACAAATACTTTCCTGTCATATTAAATGTTACGTTACTACCTTCGCACGTGGCGTTGTCCGGAAGTAGCTGGTAGCCCTGGCGACAGGAGCACGTGTATGATCCGGGGGTATTGGTGCAGGTCTGGAAACATTCGGCCGTGGTCTGCCAACATTCGTTCGTGTCTGAAAGGCATCAACCACCAAGTTCTAAGATGTTTTACGTTGTAAAAATTAACGAATTAACATCTTAAGACAATAATAATGCTAAAGCCGACATTTACTGGTGCAATGTGTGTGTGATTGTTCCACAATGATTTCCAAAATGATTTCTACAACGTTCATTAGTTGGGTTAGAACAACTGTGGAGTGAATGACGAATATTGGTTTATTACACTGTTTCATTTAGTACATCTAGATCAAAATGCCTTTATTCACTTCTGCATCAATGCACGCATTGCTTGTCTTTGTAGCGGGATTTAATGTTAAAGTCTGAATACTGACAACATTTCTAAGAACGCCAATTTCTTTTGATGAACATACCAGCTTCAACCGCCTCTACATAATATTGTATATACTGATAACATTCTTACCTTCACAGCTGTAGCCACCTGCGCCTATCGTGTAGCCTTTGTAACAGGAACAGTTGTAGCTGCCGACGGTGTTATGACACTCCTGCTGACAGAGGTCGGTGCCGGCGGTACATTCGTCGGTATCTACAAACAAGTCACGCAATAAAATAACAGTTATATAGTAAACCATTTAATAAGCGTTTTAATTAAGTCACATTGCACGATGCTATTTCAAGTTATATAGCGACTATAATATAATAAACTAGTATGACGAACTTAAATGATGTAAAAACATTGAAATGTGAAAACCTATGACCTTCAATTATTTAAATGTTATATCTCTCCTTGTACATACAAAATTGATTGCATATGCTTACCACTGCATGATGCGTTATCTGACGTGAGTGTATATCCGGATTTGCATGCACAGCGGAATCCACCCGGCATGTTGTTGCAAATATCGCTGCAGTTATGCAGTCCTTTGGAACATTCGTCCATATCTAGATAAAAAGAATCAAAGCTCGTTTTCATGTTCGAAATGGTTGTACAGTTAGCGAAGGGGCCGATAAATGCGCGTATCGCCTAGGCGACCCGGTTCGATCCCCAGTCCGGCGCAGTTGGTCCCCCCCCCTCCCCCACCGACTGCACAAAACGCACCAACATCAATAAAAAAACAAATAGCTGGAAAGTGCTGCTAAAATTCAAAATTGGTCCAACATTTCTAGCTAGTTAGTTAATTAGGTAGGAGTGCTGGGACACACTTTGGGTCCTCACATAATTCAGCAACAAGCTTCGAAACAACGAAATATACAAACATTCACTCATGTTAAGAGATATAAATATTGATTTGTCTATGTTTTATATATTCACCGTCACACGACAATCCGTCTGTGTTCTTGGTGTAACCCGCATTGCAGAAGCAGGAGTAACTGCCGTCTGTGTTGAAGCAGACCTGCTGACATTGGTCCGACCCGATACTGCACTCGTTAATATCTACAAGTATTACATACGCGTTTTTTGAATCATCAACATGGGCATTATGCGATTCTGGTAAACATCTTATGCTTTCCACTATTGATGATTTTTAACATTTTCGTATTGTCAACCTCATACTCGTTATCAGTATGTGTGTCACTTTTGTGTCTGAAAGACATTAACCACAAAGTTTTAAGATGTGTAACCTTTTATTTATGTTCGAATATTAATATGTCAACATTTTGTTCGTGTCTATACTTAATATAGAATTGCGCATTTTTTTTAATTCAATGAATATAGACAGTATATGCGTGTTTGCATGACCTTGGAATAGCCTATGCAAATGGTTAATATTTAAGACCTCTGCGAAATGCATTTATTTCAGTTACTCGAAATAGAAACACAATACTTAAAACAAACCGGAAAAGGTTTTCCAATACTTATTGCTATTATATTGAAAGATAAACTGCTTTTGCCCCGAAAATATTTGCATTATCGTATGATGTACCGTTGCAAGATTTCCCGTCTGATGTTAGCATATATCCGCTGCCGCATGCGCATTCAACACTTCCGAGGCTGTTATGACATTGTTGTTCGCATCCGCTTGTACCAATCAAACATTCGTCTATATCTAGTGATACAAAAACATGGTTTCTTCTAACATAGATAACATTATTAACTTACATAACAGACATTCTAATGGATAGAAAATGTATGTGTTTAGACAAAGATCAATCAATAAACAAGTTTTTTATGGATAGATCTTTGGTTTAGATTTGCGGGGTATTAAAATTATCAAAGGCGCAACAATTCAAAATGATGTTGTTCAAGTCATGGAGGTTTTACATTCAACTGGCCTTATTGGCTTGTGCCGAAATCTATAATGGACTCAGGTATGAGCAAATGCCTACCAATTCATAAACTCGCATTTTCCGGTCTACTTGTACATTTTAAAGACGTGATACCTACAACAATTTAATATAACATAATACTTTTTGCACGTCAGTTAGCATTGCCACCCCAAATTATGGCAATGGAAAGTATTGTTGTAATATTAACTGATCTTCTTTTCCTGCAATTAAATATCGTAGAAGTCATTTATATAATCATGTAAATTTCCAAACAAGTTGAAAAAATGCAATATGAACGCCTGTTTACCAGTTTCACAGTGATCGCCGACATATCCTTGAGTACAAACGCACGTGTAATTTAGAGCTTCGTGCCAAGTGCACATGCCGTTGTTTAGGCAAGGATCTGAACTACAGGGGTCGAATTCTAAAAATAAAAAATAAAATACGCGTGATGTAAGATTTTAAAATGTGTATTATTATTACAGAATTAATTTTGCGATTTTAGTAAAATTGTCAAAAAAGTGATTGCATGTGTTTAATATTTGCGGTCAAAAAATTGTTTTAATTAAAAATTTGAAGAAAATAAGACCATCAAGAACGACACTTAAGTCTGATATCTATTCTAATTAAAAATGGATATTGATATTGATAATTGTTCTCATCGTTATGTCTATTTAGACGGGGATTACACCTTCTAACTACTTATGAACGGCAGCGTGGAAGACAAGTCTTACAAGACATATCTTTAAAAAAAATATTCGGCGTATATCCTGACTTTGAAATAAAGGTAGAATATTGACCTTTCTAAGTTAGTAAATTTAAAATAAAGGTCGTATTGTTGTGTTCTTTTTTTCACTTAATAGTCGCATGTCCACTGCCTTATATATTTGTTATAAAGTGCACTTACATTAAACCATATTATAATATTCGTAGATACAAAGTTTTCCACGTCAAATCACATCATAAGTGTCCTCACATGAATTATTATGAATTTATTTCTTCGTCATCGAAACATATGGTATGTTGCTATTTGATTAAGACTCAGTTTTCTTTCCACACATTCAAATAACACTGTTACATCCGCGTGATGCTAAATTTGGTCTTATATCATATGCGAGCAGCGTTGTTCAAGCCCAGCCTGCGCGCTTGCGCAGTCTGATCATGGGCTACGCTTTCCGTTATAAAAAATACGCAAGATTTCGTGGTATCTCAGGAGAAGCCTATTCAGCATGTATATCCTGACAAGACTGCGCGGATTTGCCGGCTGGGCCGGAGCGACACTGGCAGCATATTGCATAAGACCTAATTTCGCTTGACGCGGGTCTTTAAATTCTCATTGCGTCTTGAAAATGGCACAATCAACCACGATACTTGAATATCGAAAATTGAAGTCACACAGTGTTATTTGTAATTTTTTGTAACAATTTTTTTCGGTAGCCTTTTCTGTTTTGCATATGTCATACATGTGTGGCTAGATGATTTAACGATTTTCCTTCTATCAAGGACACTATACTATTTCGGTAGTTTTGGCTCACACTACAAGACGCATGACATTAACCGATATATGTTTTCATTATTGTCATTCCCTTAAATTTGTGTTATTTGATACTTTAAAAGCAATACTGTGTTATCAACATTAGGCGTTTATTTATAGTACAGTCCGTCTTCCCCTGACGATTAACTGCTCCATGACTGACCTTTAAAGTGTTAGGGATGGAATTTACCGGCAATGCGTAATTGTTACTTGACCAATATGTGTGCCATTGTTTCGTATGAAAATGCAGAGAGTAGTCCGCATTTGAAAAGTGTTACATCATATACTACAAGGACGCGGTTATGTTGCCAATGTTCATGGGGATTATGCTGAAATCAGCCAAAGGAATAAATTAGGTGTATTTATTCGGGTCTACTGCCGTTATGTAAAAGGTATTTTAAGGCGGAAAGCTCGTATAAACACCTACGCCGAACAAGAGCGCCGATGGCGTTGAAAGCCTATTTGCAAGATACCGTACAGGGAAGTAGCTGCTGAAGTAAATGTTACGGGATCGGACTGTTCACTGAATGAACGAGAGCACCAATGGCGTTGAAAGTCTGAGGCTGATAAGGGTGGTCTATTTCAAAAGGATGCATTTCATTTATTATAAGACATAAGTTTATAAAACCTATATTTTTCTTATTTGTCATTGATTGTAAATTATGATGGTAGTTTTAACATTTTGATTTTGTGTTGTTTTTTTTATCTGAAAATGTGTATTAAGTAATAACGCTTGTAAGAGAACAAGTAATCTTCAGTAACCTTTAGTTTCAGTACATTTTAAAGCAATTTAATATTGAATCAATTTATATGTTGTTACAATTTTTAGTTTGAAAGAAAAAATAATCATTTAAAATCTAACTATTAGCAGAGATTTAAAAAAATCTGACCTGTATAACAGCCCTATATGTATATTGCCATTGTCAGCATTCCAATTTCCAGCAAATGTTACCTGTTCCCATTTTCTTAATCTTCAGTGTTGTTTTAATGGGCCATTTAACTTTGCAGAAGCATAGTTAAATAACACAAAGTAATCAATCAAGTCATCATAAATTAACAGTTTCAAGAAGTTTATTGGTTCCTGCCATTCCATTTCAACGTTCAACTTTGTACGACCTGTTAATGGGGGACTCCTATGTCCACACATTCTCTACATCAAATTGATTTAAATCGGTCAATTTCTGGATCAAAGTAAATTATTTTAATTTCAATTAACACATCTCTATTACTTTCAAACTCTACCTCATCAAATCCATAAAAAGGCAGGTCAGAATCCATGTCAGAATAATCAGAAAACATTGATCGTACTCCGCATTTTTTCTTACACATTTTCAAAGAATGAAAGTGCTTTTTGCCCGACATTCTTTTAAGCATATGTAAATTTCTTTTTATAATTATCCAATGAAATTTTTCATATCCATAAACCAGGGCCTAATGAATTTAGTTAGTTATTTATAGATTTGAACTCTCTCAGATGTAAACACAGGAAATTGAAAGTAGTTGTGAGGTCACTATCAACAAGAACAGATTGTTTTTACGAACGAAATATGTTTTAGTTTCTAAGAACGTTTTTTTCACGTAAAACGGTCTTAGAAAAATTTCCTAAACACGGAGTAAGCAATATTCTTGGAAGAAAATGTTAGAAAAAAAGTTTCTTAATAAAAAATTGTAAGAATTACCAAATACTATATTTAATATCTATTTCGTCTGCCCCAAATCAGGTAAGGCTTCAAAAAAGTCAACCATTTCCCCATGTGATTTCGATATTTGGTATAACAAAAGCATATTTGCGTTGCAAATAGGCTAAAAACAACTATTTAATAGACTATCCGCGTTCCCTTACCTGTTTCGCAGTTGGACCCGGTATATAGCTCCGTACATGAACACGAGAAATCACTGGTCCCTAAGTCAGTACACGTGCCGTTATGTAGACATGGACCGTAACTACACGGAAGGGGAGGCTCTTTAGTTGCTTGAATATAAAGACCATTTAAACGTTAAAGGCCAATAAACATATAGCAACTTACTTATAGTAAATGGCCACCAATGGTATAAACACAAACTCAAAGTTTAAGACCAACAAGGAATTAATGACCAAATCAAAGTCAAAGACCAACAAGGATATAAAGACCAACTGAAAGTTAAAGACCGCCAAGAAGATAAAGACCAACTCACAGTTAAAGGCCATGTATACATGTAAGATACAGACCATTTTAGAATAAAATGCCATGCGGAAATTAATATCATTTTATAATATAACAGCAACCAAGAAAATATAAATAAAGATAAAGATTAAGTGAAAATAACCATGAAGATAAAGACCATTTAAATGGTAAATGCCACCATGAGGGTAAAAGCAAACTGAATGTAAGAGAACGACAAGAAAATAAAAAAAAAACAATTAAGAGTTAGGAACCCATAAATATTAGGAGCAGAAAAACGTTAAAGACTAACAAAATATAAAGAATGACTCAAAATAAAGGCCATCACTTACAAACAGAAGAACTTAATTTTGAGACCATAACATTGATAAAGACCAACTCAAAGTAAAAGGCCATGCAGACGATAACAGCCATCTTAAAGTTGCATACTACTAAAAAAAATAATCACTTACAATTAAAGACAACAAAGGAGATGAAGAAAACTCTCAAAACCCCAGACAAATACAACAACTTGAGAACACAAAGAAGAAAATAGACCATTACATTAAATTTCAAATACGAAAATTTAAATGCGATATAACATAGAAGATACTTTGTATAAAAAGCGAAACAATGAAGTCAGTCTTTCTTAAAGATCTAAATTTTTTTGATTTTGCATTGCACATAGTTAACAGTGTTTATTAAAAATCTGGGAATAGTCACTGATAAGTAAAGTTCAACCATTTTAGCTGATTCCAAATTAATCACCTTCGCAGGTGGCCGATAAGAGTGCTTGCTGGACGGAAGACAGGTTGCTGAATGCCTTAATGAAGAAGAACGTGTCGGATATATTAGTCAGCAGTGCTCTGTCGACGTTGGGTGTAATCCCCAAGGTGATGATCTTAATACCAGAGCTGCGCAGAATCTGCGAAAACAAGCTCATTTGAGCCGCATTCTGGGAAAACGGGGCTTAATGCGTTTGCATTAGTGTCGTTTCAGATTTACCTGTGCATTTCGCACAGGCTTATAAGTGAAGACATCTCCCGCCTCAACTGGATTTTCGCTAAGAGGAGACTTCATTTAAACAAACAAAAATTCATAAAAGCAGAAAATGGCGTACCAGATTAGCCTGTGCGGACTACACATGATAATCTGGGTTGACACTTTACAAACATGAATTGAGCCCAGTTTTTTCGGACCGTGGCTTAATTGATCGGGGTTTATATTCATAAACCATTAATGATAATAAAAAAGATTAAGACCCTATCAACGCCCTTTAGAGTTTGTATAAAACAGAGCAACAATGATGCTCGTGTCATGGAAACAACTTTAAAAAATAAGAATGTTGTAGTTAGAGGTAGGAAATGGCAAGTATTTAAATTATGTATGAAATACTAGTTAGCACCGTTGAATGTGGCTCGACGTGAAATCACTTTTAAAACAATAGACTCTACAGAATATCCATCATTCATAAGAAATGTATACAATAATAACGTGGCCCGTAGAATCTTGTCAAATCAACACAGTGATGACCCACGACGCGCCGTTGGTCGGCTTTATGAATAAGTTGTGAACATTAGTGTCGTCCCTGATTAGCATGTCATTTTAATTATTAAATAATTAACATAAACTACCATCGATATTATATATATATATATATATATATATATATATATATATATATATATATATATATATATATATATATATATATATATATATATATATATATATAATGTTCAAATGTAAAGTGAATCAGGACTAAGTTATCAATATATTGAAAAAGTAAACAAACGCCGCATGGGTATGAGAAAACCTGTATTAAAATATGCCGACCGGTTTCGCACAGCTCATCAGGGCTAATTGTTTTTTTTTTACACTTTATTGTTTTTGCATTTTGTAAAATTTGGTTCATCCTTGGGGTAGTTTTCAACATGTCAAAAGTATTGTTCAGTACAACAAAAACCATAATAAAAAGCTTTGACAAACGCTTGTTTACTAGAGTAGGATATTTAATCAACCAATAATCTACTGCGTCTAATCCTACATGTAACATGTGTTGTATGTTTGTGCATAGATTTATAACATCAAACGATGTTAAAATAGTTTATTCTGGTACTTTCTTAGGTTATTGTTGAATAAAATGTATTTTATATTTTACATTACTGTCTTTATGCTGAACAAAAGGATTTAGTAGAATATATAATTAATTACTTAGTCTATTAGTTTCACAACTTTGTCCCGCAACAATAGATCTGAAAGTAAAGTCTTCTGGGTCTAAAAGTTCAATATATTCTGAGTTAGATTTCTTAACTACGTCCTGGGTGATTTTGCTTTTGTGTATTTTTGGGAATCCATAGAATGATTTTGTTTTCCATTTAAAATTTAAGAGATTGATGTGGATTAATGTGGATTTCAAAGCTTTTTATTAAGGAAGGTCTTGAAAACAACAATTTTCGCTTCCATGACAGATTTTAAAACCAAATAAAAGGAACGACTATCGGTACTAAGGTATACACTACATATGCAAATTTAGTAATGGTGTATTTAGAACAGAACTTGTATTATCAAATCAAAATAACATATGACGAACATTTGGTTTCAGTTTTTAAACCATTTTGGAAAAGGTATTTAGATGACTGCTTTTTATTCTGGTTTAAAAATAAAATGAAATACACTCTTCTCATAGTATACTTAATAATTTGCACCCTTATATTAAATTTACAATAGAAATAAACAACTGCAAATAACCTTTTCTTGACATAATTGTTATTAAAAAATAAACACATATTATCACGGATACATACAACAAAAGTACGGATTCCAGTCAGTATCTCGGCTTTAAATCATGCCATAATAAACATACAAAAATAAACATTCCGTACACGCTGGCTAAAAGAATTTGCACTATTGTCTCCGATCATGAACTTAAAGTGAAACGTATAAATAAGCCTGAACAATCACTTTCATAAAGAGAATACGCTAAATATGTCATTAAACAAGGAATCCAAAAGGCTCTTTCGGTTCCGCGTGAAATTTTCCTAAAAGAAAAACTTGCGGAAAATACATATGTTATACCATTCATTTCTACATATAATCCTCAAAATAAAGAAGTTTTCGTTGTACTGAAAACTAATGTTGACTTTTTAAAAACTAACCCAAGTATGAACCAAATTTTACAAAATGCAAACATAATAAAGTGTAAAAACAATCATCTAATTTACAGCAGATAGTAACAAAATCTAATTTTAACACAGAACAATCCACTGTGAAAAAAATGTTACGCTCCAAGATGCTGCATGTGTGGTTACATTATAGAAGGCGACAACTTCAATTTAAATGGTAAAATATTTAAAATAAAAACATAAATGTCATGCGATGTTAAAAATGTTATTTATGTCTTAGTAGTAGTGGTTGCAATAAATATTACATGGGACAAACTGGAGATAAACTACGTAAACTGTTCATGAATTACGAATGCGCGATCCCTCAACAAGACAAATGCCATTAAGCAAACATCTTGATGAATGTTCTGAAATGGAGCCGAAATTTAAAATATTTCCATTTTATAAGTTATATTCGGACACTGTTTCAACTAGGTTAGCAAAAGAACATTTTTTGTATTGATTTATTTAAGCCCTTATTAAATTAATTGTAATAATTTGACGTTTGACGTCATAATATAAGTAACGTTATTTGACTTTGTTACTCTGACAATTTGACGTTATTGTGTATATTGTAAATGTGCTGATGAGCTGTGCGAAACCATGTGGTATATATATATATTCTTGGTATATGTTTCGGCAGTGATAAACATCAAACATAGTTAGTGGTTGTTGACAGTTTAAACAGCAGCTTTTACAGTTGTGACAAAAACGCCCTGAGACTGTATTTAGTAAAATTAACAACTTGTAATAATCATGCAGTTATAAATATTTATGGAGAGAAGGAGGGAGGGGGGCATTGAGATAATTTTGAAGAAGGATACAAATAAACTGAAGTATGTTTGACTGACAGACAGAGGGACAGACAGACGTTTATGCTGAATCCATAAATCCTCTACATATACTTAATTCGATACAGAGCGCGTATTCGGTTAACTGGTTCGATAAAAATATAAAAACTTTAACTGTGAAAATCTTCCACAAACTGCATGTGCGTAAAGAAACTTACTAGATTAGTTTTTGCAGTCCGCATAGGCAGTTCAGGGACGACTTTTTCCGCTTTTATGGGATATTTCGATTAAAAGAAGTCTCTTATAAACGAAAATCCAGTGTGGGCTGCTGCGCAGACTAATCTTGAACGTCACTTTACGCACAAAAAAATAAGTCCAGTTTTCCCAATGCGCGGCTCAATTACACCAACCCACCTGCGCCACCGGTTGCAAACCTTCCTGCGCCCCGTACGTCACGAGCACGAGCACCTTCTGGGCCCCTGGTCGGGCCCCTTTTGAGGCGACGAACTGCGCGACACGTGCTCCCTGAAAGGCCCCTTTGATGTTCGTGCCGCCACCTGTAATCCTGTGTAAACGATGCACGAATGCACACGTGTGTTTATAAACGACATTGTTTCACCAAACTTTAAAGAACACACCTATCACAGTTGTCACATTTAAATGAAACAAGCACATTCGTTGAATTGATATCCCCCAGCCAAATAAATTTTGTTTATGGACGGGTGTAGAACTAAATGAAAAGGTATAAGTGAAGGGTTGTGCCTTTTGTCAATTATTTTTTTAACTCATTTGTACCTGTGATTGGTTTGCAGACAATAAAATGCAGACCACCGCCTGATAATTGAGAACAATTACATCATGACATTTTGAAAATCCATTTAAGTATGGTAGACTCTTTACCAAATAAGGCATATTTAATCAAAATGTGTGATTTTGACCTTTGTGTGCGACATTGACCATGACCCTAACAACCTAGATCTTATATTTGACACTCAGCTAGATAATGGAGAACAATTGTGGACAGTATTACAGAATCCCTTGATGCATAGGAAAGGAATGACTAAATAATTACTTATTCGTCAAATTTGTGGGACTAGGGACTAGGATTATGGGAGTAACATGTGAAGCATCCCCAGATGATTGAGAGCAACTATGGCAAGTTGCATGGCTTTGGCTCATGTGTTAATGGAGATTAAGCTCTAAGCTTATGTTAAAAAGCATGTTTTCAAGATACAAAGGGCCATAACTCCGTTATTAACAAACGGTGTACAATGCCATTTGGCGTGCATCATCCTCTTATCCATATATATACTCAAACCAAGTTAAAATGAAATCCGCCAAAGCACTTCCAAGATATGGCTCCGGACACAATCGTGCTGGAAGGACGGACGGAAAGACGAACGGACGGAAAGACGGACGGACGGACAACGCCAAAACAATATCCCTCCGCCTATGGCGGGGGATAATAAATTGAGTTGGAAAAACTGTGGTTGCTTGCGTAATGCAGATATGTATGATCTTATTGCTTGTATTGAAAACTGGTCATGATAACAAATTCACAGAACGAATCAAACCTCAAAACTCACTTTATTCTCATCAAATTCTCACTAATTTCTCACTAATTTCTCACTAAATTCATACTAAATTCTTACAATTTGTTCACTAAACTCTCATTCAACTTTCACTCTTGTGAGATCCTTCTTCAGATGGTAAAAAAATGGCTTGTGTAAATTTAAGTCCGACAATGCACGCGTCTAATGTTTTGTAGAAAAAAAGCCTGAAAAATAGGGAAAATATGTATATTATTTCAAAGGAGCGAGTGCATCGGGAAATCTTTTCCATTGTGTCTAATAAAAAAAGAAAAAACAACACAAAAACCTTTTTTTAAATAAGTGTTTAACAAAGTTTGGTTTCCCTAAATTAATTGTTAACCGTTTGTGTAACGTAACTACATTTAGTATTATGTAAGACAAGTAATTTTCGCTTTTAAGTGCTCACAGAATTCGATATTTTTTTATGTCCCCCAGTCTATACTGTGGGAAATATTGTTTTTGCCCTGTCTGATGGTTTGTTGGTTTGTTGGTTTATTGGTTTGTTTGCGTCAAACTTTAACATTGGCCATAACTTTAGCAATATTGAAGATAGAAACTTGATATTTGGCATACATGTGTATCTCATGTAGCTGCACATTTTGAGTGGTGAAAGGTCAAGGTTAATGTCACCCTTCAAGGTCAAAGGTAAAATATATGGAGATACATAGTGTTTCACAAACACATCTTGTTTCTGTTGGCATATGTTAAGTGAAGAGAGAAAAAAGTCAAATATTAAATCTTTGAACGTGACAAACATCTTCGAGTATACGAAGACACCATGCCTGTGTTGTTGCAGTCAGCAACGGAGGATGTGTGTGAACGTCAAATAGCTATTGGTAAACATTAATTATTTTTGTCAATCTCTTGGTCCAAAGTACTAAGAAAGTGTAAAATAACAGTTAATTTTAATTAAGACATTACACAATTCACACTTTACACAAACCACACGATGGGCACTTAAAACAAGCAACATATGAGCAATTCTCAGAGAATTGCAGTCGGAATTAAGCTCAACACCTGCAATTACTATATATACTGGGCATCTATAGTTATAAGAGTCATTGAGATTTAAGAGTTTAAAGAGTTAAAACGTTTAAATGTTTTAATATACCTTAAATAAAAGTTTTAAACATTATGTTAGTAAAGTAGTAATTTTGAAAGTGCTGCTACGTCAAAGTACCACATGGTTCGCAGTTTAAAACATTAATGCGTCGAGAAGGGGCTGCCGATATGGCCCCCATGCACATAAATACACAAAATGTGACACATGATTGATGAGGTGAAGCTACGATCAACTTACGCCTTGTTCTTGGAAAACGGGGTCTTGTGCATATGCGTAAATGTTCGTTCGCACAGGCTTATCAAGGACGACAAGTTCCACGTTTATGGTATTTTTGGTGACAAGGAAGTATCTACTTACCGAAAATCAAGTTTTTCCAGAAAGTCACGTCCCTGGTTAGCTAGTTATGACTGAAAAGGCTTATCTGGGCGACACTTTCAGCACATGAGTTTAGCCCTCTTTTCCGAGAGCGAGACTCATTTAAATTACAGCGTTCGTATTAGAGACATGCCGTTTGTTTGTATACGTGCCGGTCATCAGTCGTTCTTACCTGAGTCCATCTATGTCCTTGACAATGGCATCCGCCGTGGTGTACGTGTTCAGAAAGAACCTGTTGGAGACACCCGTGGCGAACCGGACCCACCCGACCTGTACTGCCGCCGGTCCGATGGTGAGCCCGTTAACTAGAGCGGAGATAAACTGTATCAAACCTGAAAGCAAAGGTGGATAATAAGCACATGGATAGTGGTCTTATTGTGCTAAGGGTAACAGAGAGTATCAATTATATGTTATTATTAGTAAAACTTATTAGTCGTTGTCGTCTTCTCTTTCATCATAACTAGTATCATCATGATCTTTTTCTTCCCCCCCCCCCCTAATCCTCATGATCGTAATTGTCGTCGTCGACAAATGTTCTTAAGTTATTCTTACCCTAATCATACTAAGTCATACGTGCACAAGTCATATTTCTACGAATTATCGGCATAGTGATCGTCGCAACAACATGGTTTTAAGTTAACGATTTATTAACATTATTTACAGTATCATAAGGGTTATGACCCATGTGGACACATTATAGTACATTCAATATGATAACAACCTTAAAGGGGCCTTTTCACAGATTTTGACATGTTGATAAATGTAAACATTTGATCTAAAAAGCTTCAGTAAAAAAAAAAGAATACAATTAAAAAAAGAAAAAAAAGGTAGTCCTCATCTGGGCTCGAACCACTGACTCCTGGAGTCCTAGAGTAAAAGTATACCGCTTAGACCACTCGGCCATCAGTGCTCGAGCAATGAAGCATGTATTTTAGACTTTATGTAAGCAATTCTCGTAGTTTCACAAGATATAATGACAACAACAGATGTCTCCAAATTATTCAATCGTTTCGCCTTGAAACGCGTTATAATTTTCATGTTTTTAAATCGTAAAATGATGCGTATAATGGATATTGTAATGCATGGTAAATGTTCAGTATTAATGTTTCCTCACAAATATCATAACTAAAACGAAAATTTGCGAATCTGTACACCTTTTAAATTTTTGTCAATGTACTTAAACGTGAAAGACTCCTTTAATTAAGAGTAAGCCATGATACTTAACACGACAAAAATGTGAACATAATTTATACCAATAATTAATAAGCCTTATTTAATACACATTTGGCGTTCTAATATCAAACTAGAGTATTCATAATTATCAATACATAAAGCATGAATTAATACATAAATTTGCTCATTTACTCGTCAAACAAAACCTAATTCGGTGAAGACAAGAAATAAGACACATATATTGACTATACAAGAGACGCTGAGTTATACACATCCCATCGTAAATTGTAGTTGCATGAATATTATCAATAACGTAAACTGCATTAGATGAGGTTTAACTTGACCGTGTTATATAATTAAACCTAAAAAGTACGCCTTTTTCTATATAGAAGAAACATCTGAGCAGAACGAAATGTTACGTGTTGTAAGGGATAGCATTACATGATTGTGCGGCCTGAAATAGCTGTGAGTGAAACAATTTACGCGTTAGAGACTGTATAACTATGTTTTTAATGTCTTACACTTACTGTACAGGATTTTGCGTTATAATATAGAATCTATTCCGCAATGACATCAAACCCTCTTGTATGAAAATTGCAATATCATTGCGTACGTATACAACACAATGTAGCAGTATAATTCTATATACTTAATGTGGTGAGCACATATGAAATACAATCTTCATCTAATATAGTAAACTTCCATTAAAACTGTTTATGTATACTCGCAGACATATAAGCATAGAAAATAATTCTTAAAGAAGATGATCATCGTTTACAATTGTGGTGTATAAATATTCCCCAAAACAACGACATTGTGTTATACAATAATCATTCTTTACTTCAACAGAACGTTCAAATAGAATTTTTAAAACATTGTACATCAATCGTACTTGAAAAGTTAGCTCCTCCCACGGACGACGACTCGTCAACCACGAAAACAACGTCAGCTTTGCCGGATATGCAATCTGAAATACGAAAAAAAAGGTTTCATTGACAGCGTTTCCTTCTGTTTCTGAGCCGCGCTTTGAGAACATGATGATAATGATGATGATGATGATGATGATGATAATGATGATGATGATGATAATAATGATGATGATGATGATGATGATGATGATGATGATGATGATGATGATGATGATGATGATGATGATGATGATGATGATGATGATGATGATCATGATCATGTTCATCATCATCATCATCATCATCATCATCATCATCATCATCATCATCATCATGATCATAATCATGATCATGATCATGACGGTGATCATGTGATCATGATGAAGATGATCATGATGAGGAGGGTGGCGGGGACGAGAAATATGGTACAAACATATACCGCAAGAAAATTCTTTCGTGTGTGATAGCCATCAGTTACATCCGGGTCTTTTGTGCGCGAATTAAAAGCATTGTTTGAAACTGTCTTGTTTGAAGACAAAGAACAGAATAAATTGTTTATGGAGACGTAGAATATCGTCATTGTTATGAAAAAAACACACAATAAAAATCATGTGATAAAGGGTTACTAACACATACAATGGTAAATACATGTACCCATATTGAGAAACCACCGAGCTGCACATGTATTATTTCTAACACGCACAACGCCCTTACATAACTTCAGATGAATTTGCGAGATAAATTTAGGCGTATTATATCTTCCAATTTCACACGAATAATTCAAAATGGGCGACACAAACGAACCAAAAAAGGGAGACGAGAGTTTAGGTTTAAGTGTTTTAAATGAACATAATTGCATTTACACAACTATGCGTTTAAAGCTTTAATGATTTAAGTATCAACTCCTAAAAACTGATATTGAATATACCAGTTTATCTAAACACAACACTAATATTAAAATTCATTTACAACTTCGATGGATTGGCTATTGCAAATTCAAGATTCGGTGAGAAGCACGCTTACGAAACACCGTGATCTTAGTCTTAGAAGTATTAACAGTTAACAATATCATATATATTTTAGGGTCACAATACCATACAGATGGGGTTTCCATCGAATTCCTCGGCTCTCACACACAGCACAAAACCACACCAAAATTGCAATATTTCATTAAAAATCAAATAGCTGTTAATTGAAGCTATTTTTGAAAATTCGTCCCAACTTTCGGAAGTCAAGTTCGGGTCCTCGAATAATGCAGCCCCATGCGTGGAAGGACCTCATTAACTCCGAAATACATACTAAAACACACACAATATTTAAGGCATACTGACAAAAGGATAAATCGCTTGCTATGAGCATTTTCTTCAATAGAAATCTTACATACTGAGTTATTGCCTCGAAAAGTAACAACATACAAAAATAACTCAAAACTAAGACAGAGCAGGGTAATTGAGCGTTCAATATTTATTTAAGTGAATTAAAAAAGTATTGCCTTTTCCACGAAAACATTCAATCTAATATACACTAAATTTTCAGAGTGTTGCAGAGTGGACACAACATCCGCCATGACATACGTGGAAATAACATAAATAAGTTTTTAAGGTTAATCCATCATTGAATACGGGATTCATCGGTATCATTTTGGAAACATGATTAGTCACATATATTCACTTTGTAAATCATACTTCATCGTCTCCATGATGATGTTTGAGAGGATGTTGGTTTACTTCATAAATATAATAGGTAACAACAAAATAATACAAATGAATATAGCACTTAAAGGGATATTACCTACTGTTCCTACTAGTTGTCATTGCCAGGGTTATCGAGTTTGACAGCAACAAGGTGGTGGTCTGTATATAGGACAGCTTTTGTAATTGAATAGAGGTCTTGCAGGTTGCTGATGATAAGATCTAATGTGTCTCCAAAGCTGTGGGTGGGAGTGGTTATATGTTGCTGGAGAGAATTCTCCTGTAGGAATCTGTTGAAGATTTTAGTGTTTTTTGTTTGATTAAAGTCACCCAGTATAATTAGATTCTGTAGATTTCTTATCTGTGCCTGTAACCTTTGGAGAAACATTTGAACTGAAAAGTTAGGAGGTTTATAACCAACGATGATGTTGTATGTTATTGAATTAGAATGTAGTGCTATTCGCATATGTTCAATGTCCGAATCTGTAAAGTTAAGAATTTGTCACCTTTGACCTCAATGTGTGACATTGACCTTAGCCCCTAGGATTATGGGTGTTGAATGTGAAGCATCACAGATAATTGAGAACAACTATGGCAAGTGTCATGGCTCTGGCTTATGTGTTAATGTAGACAAAGCTCTAAGCTTATATTAAAAAGCATTATTTCAAGATACAAAGGACAATGACCTTAGCCCCCAGGATTATGGGTGTTGAATGTGAAGAACTCCCAGATAATTGAGAACAACTATGGCAAGTTTGATGGCTCTGGCTCATGTGTTAATATAAATAAAGCTCTAAGCTTATAATAAAGAGCATTTTTAAAGATACAAAGGGCCATAATTGCATCATCCTGTTATCCATTTATATACTCATACCAAGTTTCAATTAAATCCGCTAAATCACTTTCAAGATATCGCTCCGGAAACAAAAGTGCCGGACGGACGGAAGGACGGACGGAAAGACTGACGGACGGACGGACGGACGGACGGATAACGCCAAAACAATATCCCTCCTCCTATTGCGGGGGATAAAAACGTGAATACATACTCAAAAGGCGAGACAGAAGGTAGTTCTAATTCATGGAATATGTACACTCTGGTTTTTCACTGTTTGTAAATGTAAACAATGCAGCAATTACAGCTGAACATAGATTTTGCATAACTTCTTCAATGATTGTTAACTTACATAATTCGCAGTAAGGTCCTTTGAATCCCAATGGACATGCACACCGGTCATGTGCTATACAAGAGCCCCCATTCCGACACACATGTCCGCATACGGCTGGAAGATATGGATTTGGCATTGACGGAAGAACTTCTCAAATGTAAAGTGTAAACACATTGTTTAATAATATTTTGTCAGTATATCATATATATATTATAAATATATATATTAAAATGATTTGACATAAAATATTTCGAAACTAACATTTTAATTGCAAACGCTTTTTAGTGAAAATTTTGACGAGCTTCAATTTTCAAATCGAAAGCTGTGTTGTGTGCGTAGCGTATATCAAAACATTATTTTTATGACTTACAAAGACTGTGATGCGTAAAGATATAGGCCTTTCAATATTAATATATCCTTAAATTGTGTCCGTCCGAACTTGTCCGGAGAGTTACACTATCATTTACCTGGCAATTTTTCAAAAATAAGTCTTAAATGGAACCATTGTGAAAATATTGTGTTAAATGTAGCATGCGTGTCATTTGATCACACAGTCACACAGACACTAATATGTCAAAGGTCAATTATAAACATAATGCTTCTTCTTACTTATTGTACAATGAGACGGCGTGTCACCCCAAACACTGCTAATGTCTAGCGTCTGTCTCTAGCTAAAACGTCAATGTCCTAGAGATCAAGGTCAAATATGGGCATAATGATACTTGTACGTTACGTTTTCATATGCGAACAATACAATGAAACATATTTGCGGACAATTTAATGTTAACAGATCGTATTTTGACAGTTTCATACGACCGATCAACCCAATAAAAGTCTGGTAATTCCAGCCGCATATTTTAGATTAAGAGCACATCTTAAAAAAATCTTAATAATATACTTTTACATTACGTCATCAATGTACTCTTCTTTATTTGCTCATGATTAAACAAGATAAAAATATAGGTCACCGAACTATGTTTGGATAAAGAATAAAGGAAATTGAAACTACACACTATACATATTTTACAAAATATTACTATTCCGCCAACTAAAGTGCAAACATTCGGGAATCAATTAACACGGTTTGAATAAATATGATATATTTGACGGTGTTATTACTTACATGTTTGTATTAGACAGAGCGACGGTTTATTCATTTGTTTTCTTTTTAATATTCTTATTCAGCGGAAAAGTTAATAATGTGTATTACACACCATCCTTTATATGAATACACTTTCTTTAGAAATACATATAGATAAACAAAAAAGTTATATCCATGAAAACAAGTCGTTAAGCATCACAAAATCCACAAAATAGCTTAGTACCCTTAATACGGTTAGAAATATTCGTGATTTATAACTCTGACAACAACACATGCAAACAACATATGACACATGGCATTATATTCAAGAAGAATCTGTCATTGTATGATGTGCAATTATCAATACACTTTGTCAAACCATCCCAATATACATTTAATCAGTATCATGCTGATGTGACCTTATATTAACAGGTGATTATATCATGTGCATGTTTTAATATATTATATCAAACCATATAATGATATAACAAGGCATTGTTTCCGAAATTCATTTTTTGGAGGTTTTGTTTGTACTTCTTTAATAAATTGTTCAACAAAAGTTAGTTTCCAGAGGCATGGGGCGAATGGTTAATTGTCCCTATACATAAGAAAGGTGATTTAAACGACACGGCCAATTACAGAGTAATTACATTGTTAAAGGCTCTATAAAGGTCACAAATCCAATTATTATGCATATCAACTGGTCTTATTTTTACCGGATTTCAGTTACTCTTGCATAAAAACTGCTAATAACACAGCTTAGGTACAACGTTGTCAAGAATTATAGAAAATAAACCCGTTTCATAATTGGAAGAAATGTTTACATTTTTGCAACTAACGTGATGTGTAGCCTCAGAGCGTTGACATATGCTAAAAATAGCCGAAAAAAAATTCAATTTTAATTATATTTTAACAACTTTTTACCAGCAGAAAGTAACTTATTAGATCTCTACAAACGTTTTAACCATTTAGAAGAGACCTACTTTGTGAGTGATACCGGAAAACGTTAAAAGTCATCGTTATATTTTTGGTGACCTAAGTCATTTTCACTTTCTCTTTCGCGAGTAAACAGCGATGTAAAAAAACTGATTGTTTGTAAACACAATTGACTTGGAGGACACTTTACTTTGAGCTCAAAACAAGTTGTATTGCTCATTTTTTTATTATTATGTCCAATAGCATATATATATTGTTTTTTGATAACTTTTATAAATAAAATATGAAAAAAATATTTAAAAATCTGTAAATAATTACGTATCTTCACCTTTATAGAGCCTTTAAGCACTATAGGAAAATTATTAAGTAAAATGATTAACAATCGTTTAAGTGTCGGGGGGAAATATTATGTTTACATAGAAGCCCAAGCCGGATGTCGGAAAAGCATGGGAACAGTTGATAATATATTCGTCTTGCAAGGTATAATTTCTCATATTTTAAATCAAAATAATAAACTTTATACGGCATGTATTGGTTTTACAAAGGCGTTTGATTTTGTTATGAGAGACATTATATATTAAAAACTTATAAAACTAGGCATAAGAGGTAAAATTTTGAATATAGTAAGATCAATGTAAAATGTGGTTAAATCAAATATAATAACGAAATCAGTAATGAATCGTTTACATTTTCTTAGGAGTTCATGTAAGGCAAGGGGAATCATTATCGCCCTTTTTATTTCCAATGTATCTTAATGCTATCGAGGAACACTTTATTCTAAACTAATATTAAGGCGTTGATATTGGAATGTTTACATTATTTTAATTGATGTATGCTGATGACATTGTTCTCTTTGCAGAATCGGAAGCTAGTTTACAACATGGATTAGATTTGTTAGATAAGTATTGTTCAAAATTGAAACTCTGTGTGAATATCAATAAAACGAAGATAATAATTTTTTTAAAAAGGGAGACAAAATAGAAGAAATTTTGAAGTTTATATATCAAGGAAGTGAGCTAGAATTTGTAAATAAATTTACATATCTTGGAATAGTATTCACAGCGGGTGATTCTATTTTAGCAACGTATGAGGAGCTTTTAGGGCAGGGCCTAAAAGCACTTTTTTAAGTTAAAATCAAATTTGATAAATTACAGATATCTCAGTTAGCCATAGTCTCGAATTATTCGATAAGCTTATTAAACCAATTTTAAGTTATGGCTTGGAAGTTTTTAAAAAATAGCAGCCAAATTGAAAGAATACACCTACGTTATTGTAAACAGGTGCTTGGCGTTCGATCTCAAACACAAAATAATTTCATTTACACGAAACTTGGGTGAAACCCTTAATAAATAAACGGATCGTGTCTGTTTAAAAAAAATGGTTAAAACTATTAAAATCTGATGATGTTAACTATATTAAAATTGTTTATAATATGTTATTACATCATCTTTAACTTTATCCCGAAAACAATTCTTTGGTTAAACATATAATAGATACTCTAGGTTCAGGTTAGGCATGGTGTTTTTCAGGGAGTAGGAGACATTAATTGTTTTATATCTTTTGTAAAACAACGCATATCTGATATATACGTTCAAGTTGGATAACCAAGCTACAACAAACGACAAGGGGTAAAAACTATTGCATTTACTGAAATTTTAGATTTCAGCCTTATCTAAATGTTGTAAATATCTCAAAATTTAGATTCGAGTTTATGCGATTAAGAGTATCTGCTCACAGACTTGAAGTCGAAGCAGTGCGATGGCACAAGCCTGAAAAGACACCGTATGATAACAGAAAATGTAAACACTGGAACGTTCTTGAAGAAGAGTTCCATTTCTTACTCTAATGCCCAGTTTATAATAGTCTTTGAAAACATTATATACATAGATATTATTGGAATCATAAACATATGTTAAAATTTATCGAACTCTTACAAACTGACAACGCAAAAATGATTATAACATTTTGCAACATTTAATTTTAAAGCAGCAAAATTGAGAACTGAATTGTATTATCAATAGTTTCTCTCCATATATCACGGTCTATTTGTAGTCATAGCAATAAACACTATATGTATACACATTCTTTGAAAGTCTTAAAAAGGGTATATTTCCGCTGAAAAGCTGCTCACGTATAAGGTTTTTAAACACTCTTAACACATACTTGTTATTTCACTAAATGTGGTAGATATAGAGATACTGAGTTGTTGTAGGTAACCGTTACAAATGCTAACACAAAGCGCCATTATTGCTCTTAAGAGCAGCTCAGAGTTGTGGAACTTTGTCATTGCTCTTAAGCAATGACTCCGAAAACAGGCTTAAAGTTTAATGGAATAATTATGTTAGAACAAATGACAAGGAGTTGATGCACGCACATCTTAACAAAAGCCTAAAATCGAGAAACGGTTAAGTAGTATAGCTCGAAGTATTCGATGAATATTAGAGCCAAACAAGCACATGTGTACCCAGTGTGCTGACCAATTTGGACCTCGGAGACATAACTTTTAACTTCTGTTTGAGGGCCTAAAGGGTTTGTTACAAACAAACTATTAAGCTGTTTGATTCGATCTCTGAAGAAAAAAAGTTTACAGATTGAATCTTGTTTAAGCTATGGTCCCTTATGTATGCAATTAGAAATACAAACAACAACTTTGGAACATGGAAACTAAAGGATAAATCCAATGAACGTTGGTTAAAATCATCAAAATCTAACCTCAAACTTCTCAGCATACAAAAAGGTAGCATCCAGTTACCCCGCTTAGTGCTATGGGCATGCTGCGAAAGTAGACCAATGGTTGACATGAGTAGTTCAAACTGTTCGATGCTAATTATGTACCAAACCAACCTTCTAACGAATACAGGCTGTGCTTTTTTGCTTACAAATAATTATATAAACTAAATGTCTTCTCCTGTTCGTAAACCAACAAAATACATTCCCTTACCGTTATCTTGAGCGACGGGTGACTGCGTTGGAGCCGTTGTTTTTGCGGATGTTAAGTTACTTCCCATGGTAACGCGCATGATACTACTCTCAGGATCTTGTTCACTACTCGTAGTTGTAAGAAAGTCGAGTTTGATATTTTCATCGGTAAATTTGGCAATGCTATCAATCCAGTCGTAGAACATTCCCACGTTGGTGAAATATGAGTAATGATAAGGATTGTTACACTTGAACCCAAACGAGACAATACCCGCAAGCACCCACTTAAATCCCCCTGGAAGTTCCATCATGAAACCGCCACCGCTGTCGCCATTGCAAACGTCACCAACTCGTTTCTTAAACACACAAACACACACACTGGACAAACACAAACTTACACACAAATGCAATTTAAGAGCAATATCATCCCCCCCCGCCAACCACATGGAATGGTGTTACGTGTTAGAAAATCACGCAGTATTGTGTCAATATGAAACATGGAATAAGTCTCGATGAGCTTAACATGTATACCCATTTTGTAGAGTAACTTATATTGGGACAATAAGTTGACTGCCAATCAGAATCCCGCGCATACAAATAAATAAATATCTATAAAGAATAGCCCATTTATATTTATAATTCTTTGGATTTGTTTCCAAGCGACCTACATAATAATAATATGTTATTGTTATCGATTTTGTAATTGTGAACACAATTACATTTTGTGGCATTTTCAAACTGAATATAAAGCATTTAGTAAAAACACAGTTTATAATGAAATATGGATAAAATGATTCAGGCTCGACAATCTCTAGAACATGTCAACAGTAATATGTTGTATAACTTAAACAACTTTAAATAGTTAAGGAGGTTTGTATGCCCTAATGATAAAATACAGGAGTACATGTAAGCATTATTCAGTTGATCTCAATGCATCAAAGTACCTTATAACCTGCACATATCATGTTATTGGTGAAATTGTAGATCGTTGGCTTTAAATCGTCCTCACAGTCATCTCTTCGTACGTAGGGCAGCAGTATTTCCTAAAAAACATGGTTAATAATGCTCAAATAAACTGCTGTCACTTCAATAGTTGTAAATAATTTAAAATTCATGTTTGAGAGATACATTATTTATTTCGATTTTAATAAAATTCAATCAATAAAGGACTGTCGGCGTAAATAAAAAAAAATATTCCTTCCTCATTTTACAACATAGTGTATTAACCCATTTACCAGCCAAATGAAAGTCGCTATCAAATTATTAGGTATGACAAATCGTGCACATGTCTGCTCATGTTGGTAAGGTAATGTATAATAGTCCCGACATTGGATTTTGAAAGCATGCGTATTTCATTAAAAATATGGTTTAAACCCTAACTCGAACGTCCACAAACAACATATACAGTAATCCCTGATAAGTAAATTTTTAAATATGAGATCGATTATTAGGGGAGTGTGTTCATCTCAGCTATAAACATATTAATATGAGGATGTCTATTAAATAATGTAAATAGTGGAAATAACAAAACATGTACATGTGTATTTTATATTTAAAACTTTTTTTTATCTGCAATATAAAAAATACATTTATATCATAGCAGAGTCTATTCAGAGAACCAACAATCTGATACCGTTTACAGTTAAATACTTTTTTTTTGTAAAACAAAACAACATAAATCACAATTAATAAACACGTCTGTTTTGATATTTTAGAGAATGTTTCCAACTTTTCAGTCAGGACCACTCGATAACCATTTTAGGAAGTTTTACTGTACATGGTCAAAATTGTAACTGGAGTACATACCTGAAGTATCGATGGCCGAGAGCCACGTTCCTGGACTATTCCACACCCAACTGCTTTTCCTTGCGAACGACTAGCTCCAATCATTAGTATTGAGGTTTTTAAATATTCTTGTACACAAATAGGCCGAATGTGGAGAGAATATGTTACCGGGTCACTTAGTTCAAGAAGGCCTATATCGCTGTCAAACTGTGCTGTCTTGTTGTAGTTAGGGTGAATAATGACTGATTTTACACCACGTCTAAGTCCACTTGTAGTACAGTTCTGGATGGCTGCAGGTGAAAGGTGCATTGAAATAGGCTTGCAAATTTACATATATTCGAGTCTTATGAAAATGACTAGTAATCAATTTTAAAAAACAGATTGAAATTTATACACAAAATATGTCCATCAGTAAAGCTTTTTGAGGCAAAGGAATTTTTTCAAAGCATGCATGTCATATTTTACATGTTTATCCGTGAATTTTGACCTTAACTTTCAAGTTGGGGATCTGAATTTTGTACGCAACAAAACTGTTTCCGTATTCTTGTAAATTCTGCTAAGTTATTTATAACTCCATTCATGGCGGACATAGGTATGTACTAGACAATTTTGTGAGATTTGACCTTCAATAGAAACATTCGACATATGACCTTGTGACTGCACAGGAAACTCATGCACACATGAGCTGCCACATTATTTCTAAAATCGTCCATATTAGACAACGAAATGTTCCGGACAAATACAAACATATTTGTTTCCTTTGGCTTTGTACTTTGGCCTTGAACAAGCGGTCCGTTTGTTGCACACAGTAAATCTCACGATGTATGTTTTACCACTGCGTTATTTGAAAATACGGTCACGCTTGATACTGTTATAATATGGAAAATTAGTGAAGGGATTAAATTGCGTTAAGATTTTTCAAGATGAATGCCCCTGAAACTAAAACGCACAATGTATCTTTCTTGCGCCAGACATGTTTTTTCATTTAATTTGTGCAATCCATAAATGTTTTGCTTACTTAAAAAAGCGTTGGGGTTCATTCAAACATTTTACATTTGATAGTGCACTATACAGCTATATATGACTTTTACAAAGATGCTATTCAAGGTTTAACAAACTAAGAGTGTGTTTAATTTCAAAGTATGACATTCACCTTTAACGTAATCCTTCTTTGCATGTCGATGGGAACAACTATTAAGCTTAATAATATTGAGATAGTAAATTCTTGATACTAAAGCTTCCCATTTTTAAGATTCCGTCACATTTTTGTAAGCAGCTGCTTGGAAATAGTAAGAACAAGAAGTGTTTAGACCTGAAACTCCATGGACAATCTCTGACTAATATGCACAAGACTCACTGTGAATATCTAATGTGCACTATGCCGCTTTTAATATAGTTTGAATGTATTCGTGTCCCTTTTTGGAGTAAAAGGTCGTATATTTATTATTATTTCAAAATGCCACAGTATCAACGAATTAGAAGTCCCTGGTTCGATGAATAAATATTTTTCATACAGCGTGTCGTATTATGGCAAGTTGTTGTGTATAAATAAGGTGGAGGTACATATGCACTTAAAACTTATGATATTAGTTTTAGAAGCCCAAAATCACATAGAAAAATATTTTATTTGCAACGGCTTGGTTCAGCGCACAATTCCACTTAAACTTAAACAATGATCCAACCACACCGTGGTAATCGTTTCTGCCTTCTGGCGAAACTAAGTGAGAGGGTTGCACGTAACGTAAAACCAAATTGCAAATTGTTGAGAAATAGATGGGCGCCGCAAAGGTTGTCTATTGGAAGGTACTAAACACAACAGATTACCAAGCCGAATCGGTCTGAGCCCGGAATAACGATAACCTTACACTTCAACGCCAGTCTCTAATGTTTATTCGACACGTTAGTTAATAGGGCGTATCCATCGATTAAGTTTGCGACAACGGGAACAGACATAGGAACATGAAACGTAAGAAAACTCCCTGCGTGCGGCAAGGTCGATGAAATGGCGCACAAGCTGAAGCGCTACCACTGAGACACCATCGGAATAGCCGAGGTCAGGTGGCTAGTATTCAGAGAAACATCAACAGACAAAGGAGACAAGATGTGGGTCAGCGGTGAATATTCCATACATCACCACGGGGTTGCTTTCGTCGTTAGAAAGGAGGTAGTCGACAGCGTCGTCAGTTGCACCCCAGTCTCCAGCAGACTCATTTCCATCCGTATCTCAACGAGACCTTGCATCAACGCAATCATCTACGCACCAATATTTAACTTCATACAAGAGAGGATTGAACAGTTCTATGAAAAAATAGACCGCACCATATTGGAGGTATTTAACAAAGGGACCAAGTGACCAACTCATACTAGCCAACAAGCTGCTTCCACACAAGCGGTCCAGTAAAGTTGCGAAATAGGATAAAAAAGGTCAGGAAATAGTTCATTGAGGAGCAATGTATCAACATCGACAAAGAGATGACCACAGACATGCACGACTCTCTGTGTAGGACTGTGCTTCAGAGCAGATCGACGTCAAGGTCATCATAAGACAAGCTGTGTGGATCTGGTGAAAATGTGAAGGTCAGTTCCAATGGATGACTTACCCTCAGCAGCTCACCAAAACATAACCGGCAACATATTTCTGTCATTCGGCCAGACAGGTTAAGGGAAAGATGAAGATGAAGATGAAGATGATGATGATGAAGAAGAAGAAGAAAAAGAAGAAGAAGAAGAAGAAGAAGAAGATGATGATGATGATGATGATGATGATGATGATGATGATGATGATGATGATGATGATGATGATGATGATGATGATGATGATGATGATGATGATGATGATGATATTGAGTTGTAAATCTTGCGGAAAGGTTTTATTAGATCGAATGAAAATAAAATACCAAACACAACTTGTGCACTGCTTTAAAATATAAAATAAGGATTTAATCAATGAAGTATATCGTTATTGATTTAGATTGCACTTCCTCATTAGAAAAACGCTTCCAAAGAAATTTCGTTAAATTTTGGCCTGTCGTTGTCGAGAAACATAAAAAACTTATAAAAGGGTTGGATAGACGGGCATACTTATTCTCCAATATATTTTTCATCTGAATTTGATCAAAACGAGTTGATTTTGATTACTAGTAGAAGGCAACGATGATAATACATTATATGCATGGGTTTCTGTTTTTGTCCAAGTATTCCGCTTGTTGAAGTTTGAATAATGGTTAACATTTTCTTTACGTACCGAATTCAATCACAACGGATGCCTTAAACTTTTCCTCCGTCCCTTTATCGGTTATGCAATGTGCTGCTGTCACTACGAATCGCTGGGATATAAGTGACCCGCCACAAAAAGGATATTTATCATCCTAAAAGAATATTGTAAACATAAAAACAGACAAACATCTTATATGCATAATATATCTGCTTTTCTATATCGATATAAGCATAGGTCAAACGTTAAAAAAAAACACATCGAAAAAATTAAACTCAATTTTTTATTCTTCCGCCATAAGTGTTCACAAAACACCGCAAAATCATGTCAAACGTGGATAATAATGTTCTTAACTTAACGTTGCTATATTGGAATCTACTACGCAAATAAAAACTCACATGTGAAGAAAAAGAATATTGATATGGCAAAAACTCTTTATAAACCATCATTTTCGCACAATGTTTGCATATTTGTATAAATATTTTAATACAAAAAAATATAAATGGATAAATATGTTGTTTATTATTCACTCTTTTATAACGAAATAAAGAATGATACAAGCAGATAAAAGTAAAGTGCGACCACATTAAGCTGATATGGATTTCAATACAGAGTAATGGAAAAATTACCTAATAGCGAAATGTGAAAAAAAGAAAACATGTTCTTCTTTTAAGTAGTTATCAATCAACACTCGAATTTATATTACATTACTCATTTTTTAAGCTTATGGTGTACTCGACCCGCAAGCAAAAGCTTAAATTTGATAAACTACCGGTATATAAACTTTTAAGGCTGTTCTCGAGCAGTTCAGTGGAAATTTTGTTTATAAATTCATTAACCGCCTCCTTAACGCCAGTCACCTTATAAACACTCATAAATAAGTTCTGGGTTTTACTATGCATGGAGAAAGTGCCAAAGCTAAAGCTCTAATCGATTGCTATTCATGAGATATAACTATATGTCTATTTATAGTATCTTTACATTGGCATTGACTTTATAGGCTACATACGTAAATTCTAACAAGTTCTTTTGATATGTTTCAATATTTGAAGATTTATTAAAATATTTATGTCTCGGATTATTCAGCAGAAACCATAGTTTGATTTCCCATAATTTAAAAAAAAATCGTATGAGTGCAGCTGCGCTCCAAAAAATACTTGTACAAATATTCACGCACCTTAATAAATAAACTGACGTGCCACGGGTTCTCGTTTGGCAAGGCATCTGAACCCATCGCAATGAGTATTGAAGCCCTTTCTTCATTTATCTGATCAGGGTACGATTTGCCACAGTCTGAAAAAAGACAATTCATCAATTTAAGGTATATGCATGTAGGTATAGATATGTGGCAGTAATACACATATTTTATATTAGATTATTAAGCAGAAACCACACTTAAGAGTTTATAAAGTAAATGTGTATATACAACAGCTTATACGTACTGTTATTTTGTTATTCATTAGGCTAGTTTAAAATAACTTACCACGTATTGAAACCATAAGAAGACGCTATTTTGTTTTGTTTTACAACCGTTTCCCAACCTCAAATGTCAAGGTCAAACTTAAGGGTCAAAAATCTTATTTGACCATAAAACAGCTTAAAAATACTCTGTCATGTATTGATTGATTTTTAAATTACTTGACACACGTGCTATTAATCATAAGAAAACGTGGCGCCTGTTGAACTCGTATCTCTTCCTTAAAGGTCAAGGTTGAATTCAAATATTAACTTAGCTATAAAACAGCTTATTCGGGTAGTAACTTTGTCACTCACAATCCTATTTAAAAATAACTCAACACTCATAAGAACCATGAGGACTGGGCATATCATATGTAAAACCTGTTTCCCAACCTCAGAGGTCAGGGTCAACACTAACAGTTGATTATGAAACAGCTTGTCAAGGATGTAAATATTTCAGTAATTATTCAGCTTGTGTTTGACATAAGCGGTGCTTGAGACAAAAAATATTATTGTGTGACATCATAGCTGATGGGGACATTTCTTGTTAGTTGACCCCGTTATTGCATAATTACTGATGAAGTAACATTCTGGTCAAGTCTCATTATGTCACACAAAGGTAAACATAACTGAATAAATATAAGTTTTGAATGTAAATATATATATATCAATAATCGCCAATAATGAATTCTACGCCTACGTTGCCGTCAGTGTTCCAATCATCGTAAAAAATGATCGAACTCCCATAAAGCCTGCCCAAAACACTTGGTTTTCTCATTTACTTGCATGTACTAGTAACATTGTATAGCAGGGTAATAAACTTAAAGGAATTAATAAGGTCTTAAAGTGTCAAAGTGTATCAAAGATCGCAAATAATAAATTCCAACATTGTAACGAACGATTATACACCCATTAAGCTAGCCTAATGAACCGATTACAAAAAAAATCTTGGAAGTTCTATTAATATGGCAATTTATGATGGTGACCATTTCTGAAAATGACTGTAAACCTTCCCGCAAGCTTTTAATATTACACTCTTAAGTCATTCCTTTACTATGCATCAAGGGATTCTGAAATAACTGTCCACAATTGTTCTCCATTATCTAGCTGAGTGTCAAATATAAGATCCAGGTTGATAGGGTCATGGTCAAAGTCTAACACAAAGGTCAAAATCACACATTTTGATTTAATATGACTTATTTGGTAAGGATTCTACCATACTGAAATGGATTCTCAAAATGTCCTGATGTAATTGTTCTCAATTATCAGGCAGTGCAAGACCTATGTGTTATTTACCAAAGTTATAGTCACACATCAAAGGTCACGCAGAAATATTTATTATTTAGCCATTATTTTACTATGTATCAGTGGATTCTGCAATAATCTTCCATAATTCGTCTCCATCTTCTTCCTAGCTGTGTGTTATATGTAAGATTCATGTCTAAGGTAAAGGTCAAAGTTTATGTCTAGGATTAAGGTCAACGTCACAAAATATACTTCATGAAAGGTCATACGATTCTCATCAAGGGTCAAGGTGACACAAATGCTTCATGTAAGGTCGTACTCAATGATGTGTGATTAACCGTAAAAACTTATTTATGTTATTTACACGTTTGTCATAGCGGATGTTGTGTTCACTCTGCAACTCTCTGAAAATTTAGTGTATATTAAGATTGAATGTGTTCGTGGAAAAAGCAAAACTTTTTAATTCACCTAAATAATTATGAACGCTCGAGAACCCTCCTCCGTCTTAGTTTTGAGTTATTGTTCTTTGTTATTTTTGTATGTTGTTACTTTTCGGAGCAATAGTTCAGTATGTAAGATTTCTATATAAGAAAATGCTCATAACAAGCAATTTCTCCTTTTGTCATGATACTATTAATGTTAATTGATTCATGAAAAATATAATATCTGCATTTTATTGTCTGCAAACCCAGCACAGGTACAAATGAGTTAAAAAAATGACAAAAGGCACAACCCATTTCTTATACCTTTTCTTTTAGTTCTACACCCATCCATAAACAAAATTTATTTGGCGGGGGATATCAATTCAACGAATTTGTTTGTTATTTCTTGTTTTTTCTAGTGAAACTTATTTCAAAACGAGCGGGTTGCAGTAAGACTTTATTAAGTTCTAGGCCTTTGGACCTAATTTTTTTTTCACAACAATTCGTTCTTGTCTAGGCATTTGTTAAGAGACCTTTTTATTCACTTTAAGTTATGTAAAAGGTATGACTTATTGATTCCTACACACAACTTATTAAAAAAACTGTTAAAAAAAATATTTGACTTGCTTAAGTTGTTATAATACTTGACCAATAGAATTAGGGATCATATATCAGGTTCAAAGTGATTTTTGCTTTACTTGTTTTAAATTAAAAGATGTGTCCTATGAGAAACTTCCTAATTTGGTTTTTCACCGTATTGCCCTTAGAATTAACTTGGATTATCAGCAATATAAGTGAGATATTTGTATAGGAAATGTATGGACTGTAATACAGTCACATTGTTGAGCATGGTAAAATTCGGTAATAAAAATAAAAATAAAGCTTTGTAAACTTTGCTGGTTAAATTAAACATTACACAAATATCTGGTGCTCAAGGCAACTATCCAGATGATCATGGTGCATCAGGGATGGTGTTTACCACTGTGTATTGGTTTGTCGCTAAACAAGTAGAGCATTGCTTCGTTTATCATGGGTCTAAAAATAAAAGTTTCAAATAATAAGTCGTATGATTCCTTAGAGAAAATGTACATAATGGACTAATATGCATAATAACACTTACGACTGCGAAAATACTTTAAAATAAGGATTCAGTCATTGATTATAAAAACAATTCAATATAAAGCTTAATATCTTTATGGAAAAAAAAATTACACTTACATTGTACAACAAGCACTGCGGACAGTTTAGCATCAATTCAGTAATCAAAATCTGCTTTTGAAAAAATGTCAATTAAATACCGTAATAACTATAAGTTTTATTATGTTTTGTGTCCGAAAATTTAAATACAAAAATATACAAAATATACACGTGTCCAAAAATTAATGGGACAAAAAATACAGGTGGTCCAAAATGTATATACGCTATATAAACATTGAATTAGCGATAGGATACGGGTATGCCATGTGTAAAGCATCAATTTTTAAACCGAATAAAAACACATGCTTGTAAAAAAAAACACGCCATATAGTATATTTTTTTGTTTTAATTAAGCTGTTAGGTGAAACTATTGTCTATTACCGGTAAACACAGTTTTTTACCCCATAACGTCAATGTAATGGACATTGCCTTACGGCATTCATCTTCAAGGTTTTAGGACCTAAATCCGGTTCTAAATACACATGATTCAGTGTCATAAGATCAGCGCAAGTGTGCAAAATTCTGGTAAAATGGCATTTCAAATATGCTGAAATGTTATTGATATTTATTTATCGAGTAAAATCTGTACGTTCGCAAATTTAAAGTAACGAGAAAATCACGGTTAAAAACTGGGGTGTCGAAAAAGTGTCTTAAAAATTAGAGTTATAACGGTGATACCAATTCATTTTAGTTATCTAAGGCAAAATGCCCTGTTCAAAATATGTGTGTGATAAAAAGGCTGCAAATGTTTTGAACCTTATGTTATTATTTGCATGAAAAAGATTTAAAAACATACAACACAAGCATAATTTCCACAATTTATTTATTTAAAACCTTTGTATAACAAATAATAAAAATGGGGCAATTGACGGTATGCATAAAAATATATCAGTGCAATTGGTGATTATTAATTTCATATAATTTTGTCTTAATTTGTGGACACAGTTTTTTGGGAACGTTATAGTATATTTCTGTATACGAAATTCCGCTTCTAAATTTATTTCCGGACACACATTTTGTTTTGTTTTCCGAAAGCTTGGAGTAATTACGTTATGTTACACAATTCAGTGAGCTTCGTTTGTTTTAATATTGAGTTATCATGTATTTGGGTTTCTCTATACTAGAGGCAAACAAAACAATGGTAAACAACTAAATTAAACACATTTTGTTTTAAATAATGTTCATATTTATGTCAATTTTCTGTTAAATAGCCTCTATATTATCGAAACTCATACTCAAAAAGCATGTTTATGCAGTTTTTTAAATAGAAGTTTGTTTCGTAATTACGGTAATCGGTAGCGCGTTTTAAGACATCTGAATTTGGGCGGGAAGTATACTTACATGTACCCGGGGTACATGCTAGTAGAACCTGAGCCGACAATGCGGATCGGGATAAAATTAACATAGAGACTATCTGAAAATAGAGCGTTCTGTAACTTTCAGATATTTTGTCAGTTAACTCTCTTGGCTCGAGATGAAATTGTATACGAGATCGAACAGTAGAGCAACATATGTTTAGGCAACAGGCTGAAACTCTATTGTATCACTTCAATGCACACTCTCATCATACAATCACATCTTTCCACCCGACACGACGACATGTCTCGCGCGTTTAGCAAGACGTGTCTATACATTTTGTAAGTGGATCGTAGCATAGCAAAATGGCCTTTACCTTGACAAACGGAGTTAGCTTCTAGTTAGAAAGTGCATATTCAAATGCTTTAATATGTCAATCAATTGAGATAACACATAAACAGATATGTCAAAACTGGTTGTCCAACCTCCAATTTGATGTCACAACTTGTTGGTTATATTTCGGATATAAGACTGCGGACATAAACTTTCGTCGAACATTTCAGTTCATGGCAAAACCATGATAATCGACGAAAATTTATGTCCGACTATAAATATTGATTCTTAAAGTAATTTTTAATTCATGTAATTCTAATAAGCATGTTCATTATTTAAATTGCAAAACTTGTAATAATTAAAAAAAAAATGTTGTAAAAACCAATAAGCAAGTATTATATTACAACATTTTATCATTTAGATAAACAACAATGAAACAAGTAAAAACTTTTTGTTTTGTATTCACTCTGACACTTCTACATTTGTGAACACGTTTAAGATTATCATTGTACAATTTGGGCGTGCTATCTTATAACTTGTGTTTTTCGAAGGCCTTTTTTTCGCCGGACTAATACGGATACCATTTAGATATATTAGCTATTAGTGTCACATTTACCTTAGGCATGGGGTCAATATTATGTAGTTAAGCATGATAAAATATTATAAAATTCTTTACACGTCTGCAAATATAACGCAATAAATCCTTCAACAATGTACAGATATTGTTAAAGACACGTTCGGATTATTTACTGCTCGTATTTAACTAAATAGTTGCGCTTTATCTTGAACGTAATGACGTAACACTCATGAGTTACGATTCGTTAACTGATCGCGTTGAACTTTAAAGAAAAAATGTTTTAATTTTGTAGAATTGCAACATGCTTACAATACTTACCTAGATTACGTTTTCATTGAAACAATCAATTGATCCTTACACATACACAACAATCGAACGATCCCCATTACTTCTATGATTTTATTTGAAAAAGGTAGACACAGTCAAAGATTTATCTCTTAAATTGTATGTGTTTACTTACGAATGATAACTTTGACTTTAAATCTTTGATCAATTGGCCCCTTGTTTTGAACGCCATACACAGTCGTATAATGCTCTTCGACTAATTTATTCCACGAAAATTGTCATATTTAATATTTTATTTACTTTTCATCATTCCCAATAGCTTTATGTATTTTAACTTAAATTAAGACCATATGATATGGTATCAAAATCTATTCAGTCTTGTAATTTGAGAGTTTTTTATCCGGTCAAGGTTCTGAACAAAGGTACATTAATTCGTACCCTGGGTCATGGTAAACTCTATATGTCCATCAACACTTAATCATCAAACAAATCATTCCGTGATAAAAACAATTGTACTACAAAACGGATTGCTCATGGTCTTGTATCTGATCTATGACCATTTATGGTGACTATGGCATAACATCTTGACAAACGTAACAATTCTACCAAGTTGAATTTACGGTAATCCACCTGAAACAACATAGTAATTATACACACGATTCAATCATCTATAACATACATATCTCGTGCTTTCCCCAGTTATGTATTGTGAGCGTTGCATTTCGTCTTTCCGTACAGCCCGTTGTATAATTGGCAACGCACGTGTACATACCGGAGTCCTGTTCCTCTACTATAGAAATCCGAAGGTGGTAAAGAGTTTTATTCTGAAATATCTGAAAGGACAAAAACTGCTTAAACACTCCTCTGTACTGAAAACTGACGTATATAACTGTATAATTTTATCTTTGTCTATGAATTTCATATCATTCGATTTTTATTGGGAACAGTTGAAATTAATGTCTCACTTTAAGTACCTAGTTTTACAAAGACTTAAGTTAACTGATTAATGCTGATTAACTTATTGCATTGCTACATCTTTAAGATGGGTTGTGTTATAGTCTATGCAATACTTGATTCAATGTTTAAGTATGTAACATGTATTTTAATTACACTAATACAATTACCTGTGGAGAAACAGAGATTGTATCAGTATATTCTTATTTCAGAAATTTAAATTGCATTCAAATAGCATTAGAAAAAGCATTAAAACAGAACACCCCGTTGCTAACGTTTCCCTTAAATCTGGCAAAAGGTTCTCTGAGAAGTTGCATTATATATTTATTAAGAAAATATCCAAAGTACAGTAGTAGAAAAAAATACACTTAAGCGGAAATCATAGTCCCCATCACCTAAAGATCACATGTCATTTCATGGAAAAGACGAGAAATGACAAAAAAGTGCCTATTCATAAAACTTCCGTAATCCTGGGAAAATCAATGAAGCTGATCATCCATATTAAGTACACACTTCCTTTTCGAAATGATGCTTACAGTTACATTTTGGCAATGATTTGCCTATGAATGAATAGAAAGGAACCTGGTGAAGTGCACGCCTTCTCTTGCTAATTGCTGGTAGTTTATGAGGAATACTCCGGGACAAAATTGTGCACTTCATACGCATTCAGATATATAGTCCAACATAAATTAACAACTGTAAAGAATGCTTTTCACTGTGATCATTTAAAAACAAACAAGCGAGTGTGAACCTGAACGTTGAGCAAAAGCCATGGATGAACATTACATGTTATTTCATATTGTGCAGTTCCATGATGTAGTAATAGTCTTCAAACCCGTATCATGCTCACATTTCGAGCATTAACATATTTGTTTGACCTTAACCTTTGCACTTAGGTATACAAGTCTTGTGTGCAACGTGCTGACTCGACATTATCATGATTGTATGCCAATATTTTGAAAACCCGCTTGACGAATGAATTTGATTTAGTCCTGCTCGGCAGTCATATGCCCAAATTTGACCTTAGATCAAAAAGTGCCGATTGCCCGAGATATGGGTATTATGCATGACGAGCCGTGTCAACATGGTTAACGTATGTTAAGAATTGTTTTTAAAACTACATAATGAATTATACAGTTACAGACAATTCAGACCTGCATTCTGCTCAAATTTGATCTATATGTGATCTTGGGTTTGTAGACAGGAATATCAGTCTTACATGCACTAGATTGTATCCTAACAATCAGGACGTTTCGATTTTATTTTTGTTTTCAAATTTCATGATTAAGTTACATACGAATAAATTGTATTATTAAATTTATATTTGACTTCTGAGTGTGATCATATAACCTTTGAACTAAAGACACTTGCAATCGCAACAAGCACATGCTATAACAATTAAGTTTCATCTCAATACCTTAGTTTTATTATTTTCAAGTTATTGAGAGGGATTTATTTTAATTGTAGTGTGGTTGAATGTGTTATTTATATCTTCGACAAGCTTTCGTGATTGCTTGTTGATGAGATGATTGTATCTGTTAGCATATACAAGCGATTAGCAGTATGTACCGAGTAGCAGATTGTTCAATACCAGTGTATTTTATATCTGAATCAAATGGGAAAACAATGAGTCTAGTGGAATATTGCATTAACATAGATCTCAGGTTCGAGTCTCAAAATTAAAACCGTTTTTCACCTTTACATTTATATATTTTTATTTTTGAAGGAAATTGTATGGTTTAACTTTAAATATATGATTTATGAAAAAATTAATAATTTCTCTATGCTTACTTAAAAATATAATTACAAAATACCGTGGCTATGGGGCTGGGGGATATTTGTAACACATTCAACCACCGTGAAATTATGAATACAGTAGATCAAGTCAAATTTGACTATATTTCTATATTCAGATTTAATTCTAATATTTTAAAAAGAACTTACCCTTTTAGTGACACTTTATAAACAACTATAAAGTACGTATGCCACAAAGGACAAAACTTTACAAGATGTCCGTCACAGTAGAACAATGGCACATGAACATTTATATTTACATGAAATTTTCCTCCTTTTTCTATTTTCACATTGTTCTTCTCCCACCAAATGTCGCTGGCTTCTTCTGTCGAACATGTAAGCATTACAGTTCTACCAGTGTAGTCAACAACATCTGCTGGACCATTGATCCCTAAAAATACAAAAAATACCACAGTTGTTCGTTGTTAGTAACGTGAATAGCGATTTATACTGGCGCAATTACGGGTACGTCACCTTCTTTCCATTCACCTCTGGATTTAGCTCATAGAAAATCCACAACTAATGTGGTTAAAGAAATATTACAACCCCAACAAATAATGCCTTTCAGTCTATTTTGATGTACTTTGTAATGTAAGGATCTGGTACGTAATAAAACCTTCGTTGTGAGAACACTGCTTATAGGTTTGTAACACTGCACCAGTCTCTATCATGGGAGAATAGGTTTAATACATTACATATTAAAAGTATTACTGTCATGGGACCCCAGAAGTGGTCTGTGTTTCGTGCACATTTGAAGCCTCGATTTAAACATCCATTGTCAGAAATGTTCACCATTTTGAGACGACGTGTCTCGAAAAAGACCTTTGTTATTATCGTTCGTGTATGGTTGGGTATACACGATGGATCCATTTAGCTCCTCTATTTCAATGTTAATGTTGGAGTGTAATGGAATTATGAGTATTGGATATCCAACCTTAGTTACTAAGCATATTTAACAATGAGGTTTCCTCGATATTACATTAGACAAATTTACAGAGATGTTTGTACTGTATTTATAAAAGTGCAACACTGGAAATGTCAAACAACGGCTCACGACTTATACTACCCAACACTCGTAAGTGAAGGCTTCACAACGTTTCAATCAAGTGCCGGCCAGAATATCCAATTTCTTTATGCGGACTTGGTCAAGCATTTTTTTTAAATGTCATATTGCCATCACCCTGTGGTGAAAGCTTTCAACGCTGTGAAACCATTGTACCACCTTTGGAAACATAAATAACACGGTAATTTTCAAACAAAATTATTTTGAAATCCAATCAGAGATTTCCTATAAGAACATGTTGCTATGTTAAATGCAGTGAAACAAGAAAAAAACACTGCCATTCCATATTGTTGAAACTAGTGGCAACATTTGATGAACTGTGGAATACCGCTTCCAAAGAAAAATTCATGGAAAATAAAATTATATCGTTAATATAATACCAGTGTGTGTAACAACACTATTTGCAACACTATTAACAACACTATTTGCAATGTTGCAAAAGATGTCCGAAATGCAATCATATCAACACCACCTTCGCTCCTGTTTTTCTTCGTAGTAACCATTTATGGCGCTTTGAGTGGGTAAAAATCCAAGTAATGGTTTTAGACAATACAAGTTTCAATGGTTGAAATATGGTCACAAAACAATATCAAGATTACACCTCTTAGAAGCAATTGGATTAATTGATGTGAGATAGGTTTTTGGAAATTCGAGCAGCTATATCCAAAATATTTTTTTTCAAAGTTTAAAGAACAATGCCACTGGCGGCAATGTTCTGAACGAAGCGGATCTTTGTTTATAACCTTCGCTAGAGGTTTACACAATGTACATGTGTGTACAAATATTGTTTAATCCAAGAAATGGTTTCTGTTATGAAGATTTCAAAAAGTTCAAAAACGGTATATTTAAATTAGAAAAAAAATCCGCCACAATAGGCCTTGTTGTTAAAGAGAGTAGGATAATTACTTTTTACTATTACTACTAATAATTCTAATGTAGCTGTTGTGGAAAACTGGTAACTGACTAGGAGATATTGAAATATTTAAATAAATTCAAATAAAGAATAGCCACTCCCGTCACTGGTGATGCAGCTGCACCATATTAGCAGCTTTCGTAAACGGCTATTAAAGGAAAATAACATCAAATTTGTTTCAGAATCAATGCAGCCAACGTACATATCTTTGCTTTGTGAGCTTCAAACATAGTTTTGTTTGAATAAATGCACACATGAGATGCACACGTACATGGTATGTTGTGAAACCACAGACATATTGTCGATTTAAGTAAAAATCAAACGAAAAGGTTTAAGTATCTATCTGCATGCATGAATCCATTTATTAATTGTGACTAAAAGATAACTTGCCTTGAAAGCATTCGACCATTGAAAGTGTTATGGTATGTTTCGATGTCAAATTACCCGCTCTTGCCACACACGTGTATCTTCCTTCAAAGTTTGCATTAAAGTCAGTTATCTACAAAACAAGCATCAATGCATTTATTACAAGAGACAAATGGTTGCAATAAAGCGCTTAACTGAGTTTAACATGCAACACTTTTCATTTATTTGTTGAACTGGTGACCTAGTTTTAATATTTAATAAATAACGTGGCCGATACAAAATAAACATTCAGACTAAGTGTAATCGCAATAAAGCGAGAATTGAGGCATATGTTTGTGTGTCTATAAGATTTTCCAAAGATGTAACCTGAGCTTTTTTATCTGCACTTGACCCAAGTTTTAACTAAGCCTAGATGTTTTTGAATTATTATCTTCATTTATGATTCAAATTTGGTCTGAATATATGAGGAAAATAATTTGAAAACAACGTTTTTCTGAGACCTTGTTGTTGACCCCTATTGACATGTAATCAAATTTTGCCTAAACATGGCTTATATTAAAAGCATGTTTGAGGTGATGATTTAATCATACATGTGGAATTTAGAGTGGCAATACTATCTGTTTTTTTACATGCTGCATTAGTTTTTATCCAACTTGACCCAAATTCGAACTTCGCCAAATAAATAAACATTCTGATCATGTTTAGTCAAGATCGAGTAAAAAAGGTGGCTTCTTGAGTGTTAAAAATATTGTTCTTACATTTGTCTTATGTCCTAGTAGTTGCACCAACTTAAATCATAATCAATTACATCCTAGATAATTTCAAGATAAACAGCGTGACGTGGTGTCTCCACAGATTGCTACCGTTGTATTCTTTCTTGCAGATTCAAAATTTTGTCGACGATCGAGAAAATTAGGAACAGTGTGACCAAGTGTTGTCCAGATAGGTAACGAGAGTAAAATTGACGACGCGAAATCTACGTCAGACAACAAAGGACGCACTGCTACGGACACCGGACAAAATCAAAGACTGATCAAAATAGCTTACCGTGAAAACTTCCTGTCCATCCAGTACATAAAATCCAATTTAATCAATTAATATTGTGATAAATTTCAGTAATTTAAAATTCTAACAAACACATGTTTAACTTCTAGTCTAGTTATAGTATATTTTAGTTGTCATTTCACAAAAAAACATGACACAAGAAATGCTATTTTTTTAAATGTCCTTAAAATAAAAATGTTAAATACTTCTAGGATTTTGCTATTGTGGAAATGATTATATTATCATACCACCTTAGCAATAATGACATTTGTTATTAATTGAGTTTTGATAATATGCAGCGTGATATAATTTAATGAGGCCGCGACACTTAGTGCTTTGAGCACGGCCTCACAATTCAATAGAGCCTTCTGAAACCTCAGAAAAGCGAATTATGCTAACAAATATGATAAACAATATTTCTAAGGCTGAATGCCATGCTATTTCAACACATTTTATTGATTAACCTTTTATGACCCAATTCATGCCTGAAGCTTAAGGCTCCCTAGGATGCCTCTTGCTTTTGAGACACAAGCTCACTTTTTCTTTGTTAACAAGACTTTACAATTCAACAAATGTTTAACAAATTCAAGTATTGAATACTGGTTTATGAAAGCATCGAAAAGCAATTACTCCTGCTTTCTTCCCTTCGTTACACTTACATTTTCACAAAATTATGATTGCATAAAGAAAAAAATCATGTACCAGTAGCAATCCCTCATCATCTCTCAATTTAGTACGGTCTCGGTAATTCCCAATAGCCTCGTTTTTAAAATACCTGAAAATATATAGTGTTATACATTATTTAAAAACGAAGATAATTTTTCAAATTTTACCAAGATCTACCATGTGTTTTGACAAACAAATATGATTTTTAGGAATATAACAGCAGATCACAAATGACAAGGAAAATTTTAATCTTAAATTTACAGAATTGTGTAATGGACATGTACAAGAAACGGAATCATTATTTGTTAACGATGGGGGCGTAAACTTGTTTTCATTTAAAACACATATGTAAGCTTACAATGTTGTGTCATACAACGCCGGTGAAAATTTACAACTTTCAATTGCATGTTTGATAATATGACGCTCCTATGCTATGTTGTTACTTTAAATCTAAATGAAAATGGAAAGGAAAAAACATGGCATAACAGTGAATCGATCGAATGTCTTTGCATCGATATCTCAGCATTGGCATCATGGCATTTTCCATTTACTTCTATCACTTAATTAAATAAGCAGACACCAATTCGTCTATTCATTAACTGAATAAAATATATGCCACGAATCAATACCGTATGTATTTATTTTGACCTTGCGGTCAAGGATAACCCATGAAAGTGCAAGCACTTATTTCCAATGGGGTCCTTTGGTTTTGCTGAAGAGACAGCAAGCAGAAGAGACAGTATTGGGATACAAGGAATCCGGGTGCGATACCCTAGCTCTTTTGCGAATAGATACCTTGGTTCTTTTACGTGCTCAGTGTATAGCACCGATACACGCGAGAATTACCTGGGTATCATACCAGTACATCTCTAGTTGGGTGGGAAACACTTGAAGCATTTCTGAAATTTCCAGTGCCCCGGCCGGGATTTGAACCGGGGACATCTGGAATGGTAGACCAGAGTGTTACCACTCGACCACCGCACCACCCATACCGACCTCTACAAACAATTAAGTTATTATGTATGTGTATTTTGTGCTTTGTTAAAGAGGAACTGTTTATTTCAACATATTGATTTGAACAATTTTGTAACTTTTGGTTGATTATTCTTTGCTATAAAAATACCTTTTTATCGGTTTGCATTACTAACTTTCAGTATTACTAATTTTACAAGCATAAAGATGTTGGTGCTACACAATCTTCGTCTGAAAATTAGCACACCCTAGCTTTCCATGCGGTCCGCAGAAATTATTTGACGTTGTACTTTCTGCGTATATTCACGTGTGTTCCTGTGCATGTGTGGTTTAATTTTCGATTACGTCACAGATTCAATTATACATGCATTGTATTGATGAAATTAAACGTTTATAAAAAGGCACTGTCGAATTTTTGTATAGGGGTATTTTTAATATTATGGAATAACATTAATTGAAGTTTACAACAGCCGCTCTTTTTGATCTCTCAGAGTTTCTTTTTTTTTAAAGCAAAAGTTATGCATAGTATATGCCTAATTATGCAAGTTGTTGTTATTTTTAAGTAATCCGGATTTTTTTCTTTTTTGCAATATATTCCTCAGGACATGTATCCCTGATTTTGAGTGAAAACCATTATTTTATATTAAGTTTTATCCTGCCTCTGTCGCAAATATTGACCAAATAAAGCAGGGTCGAATAAATTGTCCTATCTTCGGTCAACAGGAAGTGTATTCCTACGCACGTTGTGACGATTAACATGTTCTAATATTTGACCTTTGAAATTTATTGGGACTCATCATGAATGTTACCGTTATATTATATATCATACTTTTTTTCTTCTTTAAAATATATTACCGAACCAGCTTTCCGTATTTATCATTTTCATTTACTTTATTACGCAATTTATGACGTATCTAGGGTGACGTCATTTCTAGGACGAAAAATACTTTCTAGTTTCTCTCAGGATTTAAGGGACAACAATTTCGACATGGTGGTTTTAACAGTATTTTTTTATATTTTTAAAGCATCGAACGAATCATAAACGTATTTCGGATTGTGTGTTTGTCATTCATAATTGTAAACTTCGATAGGAATAAGATAATTCGCTACGGCAGGATTACGATTTCGTAAATCGGGTTTTGGGTCAGAGTGGTTAGCATTCGATACAAACGCTATAAAAAAGAGTGTGTTTTAAAACACATTTCGATAATAGAGATGGAATAACAGAAAATGGATTTCGATAAAGGGATGGAAGAACAGAAAATGGATGTGTATATCGTGGTAAATTTATAGTTATAATCAATGAATCAAAGTTGTCATTAGGGTAAATAAAATTTAGTTTTTGTTTTGCTGCTCATTTTTTTCATTTCCTACCAAGAAAAATAACACATTCTCGATTCGTTTGTTATTTCTTCTCATATTTTCAATAGGAAAGTATTAAAAGGAACAGTTTAAAGTGGAACTACTATTTACGTGACACAATCGGTAGTTATTCGGTCGTCTGGAATGTTGTGTACATGTAGGCCTAGGAGGCTCGACAAGAATAATTATATTGTTATGTCAATTTATCATTTGTCTTTGATAAAATGTGTCAACGACATGAAGCAGGATAAATAAAATACATGGTTGGTGCCGAGATGGAGAAAGTTTATCCGGTTCGGCCCGAAAAGGAAAAATAGGGCTCGCTTAAGCTCACCCTATTTCCTTTTTCTAAGCCTCACCGGATAAAATTTCTCCATCTCGGCACCAACCATGTCTTTTCTATATAGTGAACTTTGCGTTTGATGTTGACCAAATCCGGCCCGTAGATCAGCGCGTTGTCTAGTTTTTAAGCCAACCCGTTTATAATCTACAATCAAACGCTTTGATTCTTTAATGTTTACTAAGAATGACCGTGAAAATGGCCCAATCCATGTCCTGTTCAATCCCAATCTAGGCCACAGGCGTTTACGTACAGTTTTAACAAATCTCTCGTAATTGAGAGGGCGAACACAAGTTATTTATATTTAGTTACGGTGAAATTTATGGTACCATTAAAGTAGCTCAATTTGTTATTAAAAATAAAGCTGATCTCAGTTTGTCACTTATAATTGACCCTAGCAATGACTTACGCAATGTCAAGAGGGAATAGGAGTGAATGTTTTGAAGCGTGTCTGCAAGTTAAAATATCTTTTGTCTCTTAAAATTTGGAAGCATTAGTGATATAATGGGCATTTTTCACTGTTGAATTAAATTGTGTCTTTGTGTCGTATGCACAAATCTGCATGAACACTATATTTAGATTCACATCGTACATCAAATCATTTCTGTCGTCAAATGTCATAACACCTATATACTGTTTGATTCCAATAATGTCGCTTTAATGGAATTACCATTTTTATTCATTTGATTCTTAATATTAAATCACCTAAACTTGTTTTATTAGTAGCACAGCCCCATTAATATTTTTATTTACAGTACTGCCCCTGGATTTTGTTCACGTCATTATGTCATTATGGATTTTTGTGAGGTCATACGACCGACTTTCCCAGTTTTTATCTACATGCATAGGTCATTGGGTTTATAACGTTCCATTTTATTTATATTTTCCCTCTGATAGGCGTTTCTTGTTTGATTTAATTATTATTATTTTATTTAGCAGTCACATAAACAACCAAGCAATGTAATATGGAATTGTTACACCCATTATTGCTGCTTTTTCCTGTATTTGCGCGATGATTATCTGAGATATTAACTCCATGACGCTATATTCTCAAAGCTTTTTCTATAAAGAAGGAATGTAGTTGACCATTGTTAATAGTTTTATTTGATCGTTCGTCAAAAAGTTGTAACTCTGTTACTCTTGTATCTTCAATGCAATTGAGTAATTAAATAGTAATTAAATTGAATGCGTTTTAATTCCCTTTTATTATTGTTTAATTTGAGTTACACTGCTGTGACGTTAAATTTTATTTACACTTAAATGTATTATGAATATTGCTGGGCCAAGCGTGAGGTTGAGCGCTCTATAACCAGGTTTAAACCCCCAATGCGTTGCATTGACCGTTCCAAGGCGGTGACCCCAGCTTTATTCTTATTTGCGTTTATGTTGTTTTGTATTGTGCTGTATTGTGCTGTTTTGTACTGTTTCGGCAATCGGTCACTTGCCATAAATAAAGGACCAACTAATTGTTTGTAATAAGATTTCAATACTGCTCCAGCAGCTGGAGTTTCACTTCTTTATATTGATAGCGTATAAAGCTTCATTAAAATGTCCATGTTCGAACAGATTTTACATCTATATAACTTGCATGCAAACTTTTTTTCTAAATGCAAGCAAAAAATCAAATTTCCAACCATCAAAGTTACCAAACTTGGCCTATGAGCATTTCAATATGAGAAATAACTTAAAAACGTTTGACTAAAATCCCTCAAGCCATTTTTTAACAACTAGCTTCCCAAAATAAACTCTCTAACGTTCTCGAAAAGGTATCATGAAGTTTCGTTATAAGTGGTAGCTACTTTACAGAAAGCTAAATTTACCAGACCCGGTATATGTTGTTATTCTTACATTTGCTATACATGCTTTCATTTTGAATTAAATTCCTCAAGGAATTGCCGAGACATTATCTCACCGACAAAACTTTAACCTACATCGGGAGCCGACGCCCACGCCGGGGTGATAAGAATTGCTTACACTGTATTCGTTAAGTTCAGCTTATAGCCAGATGCCTGTTAGCAACATTTCGAGTCCATTATCAAGAATGCTCATAAATGCAGTACAATTTGCTTGTTTGAGATTGGCCTTTAAATGCGACATTTACATTTTGTAATAATATTGGGTAGGGTACAATTATAAATTGGCGCGACACGCTTTATCTTCATAGTGAACAGTTTTGAATGCAACGTTACAGTTCAGACAAGCTATATAATGGCAACATGGGACATCTGAGAGCTAAGATGACATGTCAAATAGGCAAAACCGCATGTGTATATGGTGAACATGTGTAGTAAGGAATTTGAAATATGCACGAGCGATGATGAATTAGCAGTCTAGACACTATATGTGACCTTTACCTAAAGCTACACGATGAACAAATCAGTTTTAACAGTATTGTAGGCTAGACAAACAGTTGAACTTGATACTTGATCTTTGAGCTATAGAAATATTTACCTAAAACTACACACGTCTCCACGTGACGAATATAATTCAAAAGTAACATGGTGAAGAATGAAGGCACCGTTGGTATTTTGGTCTAGTATGACCTTTCACATCTATTTTGCATTGACCTTCAGGAAGGAAACGGGTTTTAAATGCGACACCCCGTCTCCTCCCTGTCAACTTTTGTGATTAGTTATTTGAAATTGAATGACGAATGACGCAGTTAAAGCTCATATGAATCATACACAATCGATCGTTGTGACCTAAACGTTTCGCAATTGGACTCGACGAAAAATGACAAGAGGAGTTGAGTAAAAAGACTTACTTCTTATGAAATTCTTAATGCCTCCCTTTGTTTTGGGGGGGAGGAGGCAAACAAAATGAAGCCATTGTGCCAACAAAAGATGTTTGTGAAACATGTATGCCCCCAATACACAACTTGCAAATATTGCAATTGGTAATTTTGTATGCTCTGTAAAATTTACGTATGACTTTAAAATCGATTGCGGGTAATTTGTCCCTCAAAACAAACCAACATTTTAGTTTAAACGACCCTACAAGTTTTCAAGATAATGCATAAGAGCCCCTTTCAAATTGACCTTCGACCTGTTTAAATCCAAGTTAAAAGTCGTCTTCCGTTCCTCTTCAATTACACACATGATCGTAAGTGAAAACTTTTCTATGTATAATGCAGACACTAAATTTATATTACACGCTCTTATTTAGCTTCCTGTCCTCAAAATCATTAGGAGTCTTTCTTTCCTCCAAGTAACCAGCATTGCAAGTAACCAGCATTGCAAATAAAATGTTTGTCAAAGCGTTCTCTTAATATTGTGTAGAAACTAATTTTAATACACAACACATTTGACATAAACTTTGACCTGTTGACCTGAAAATCAATACACGTCAGTCATTCGAAAAAAATACACCTTTGCCAAAACGATATATAACCCACAGTATACATATAATCTTGAATTGAATCATTATTAGTCATGACAAACGGTCAAAACGAAAAATCATAGAAAACGATTTTGAATCGGTCTATTCAGATTGTCGAAAAAATGCCCCGAATATACTTTAAAAGAATATCGCAATCAGCCGAAATCCGAAATTAATGCGGAAATTTATAACGGTACACAACCTTAATAAAATCCAACCTCCGCGCAGAGATTTGACCTGAACCAGCATAGCTGGATCAAATCCCTGCCTTCATAACCAACCTAGCGATGGTAGCCGAGCCACGTGGTAAATAATTTTCCTGTTGTTGTTTTTACTTTTTTATAATTTATGTAATTTATTTTTTATTATAAACCTCAAATAATACACTCTTTTCAAAATATAAAAGAAAATGATACTACTTTTCATAATATAATACTAAAATAATCCTACCAAATATGGTACGATTTTCTTGTGACGGCAGAGATTGTATGTGAGAGCATGGAACGACAAATCTGCGTGACGATTGAATACAATCAAGAATCATTTGACTCACCAAGAGTAGACAACTTGTTCTCTTGAAGCCGGGTTCTCCACTCTACACAAGCTCACCGACTGTCCGCCTGTTTTGACAATCCTGCTTTGTGGCACTTCTATGAATTTCAGGTGACCCACAGTTGGGCCCTATTATATATTGATAACTGGTTATGTTGACAAACTGTATGCAAAATGTGTTTGCACCTGTCTTTATTTTCAAGAACCAAAACTGATTAAGATAATTGATGTAAAGGTACATCGCAATAAATATGTTATGTTATTTAAAAAATTGACAAAAACGAAATGATCTTTTATCTTGCATCTTAATTTTTTAGCTTTGTAAACTGTGACCTCCGGGACGTGGTAAGATTTTACCTAATTATAATTATGTTAACAACAATTCCATAGGACGACAATATGCAGTTAAATACCAAATAGGAAAGGTAAAGTGAAGAAGATATATTGTGATAGTCGCCAAATTACATAAGAATATAAACACAATGAAGCCCACATAGGGTTGGTAAATTATACCCCTGAGGCATAATTGATATTTTTAAGGACAAAACTATCGAATTTTAAAGGGGCCGTCCAACAGATAAAGCGTCGTATCGACGCGATTCGATATTTTGCGAAACTACGAGGATTGCTTATATAAGTAATCAATACATCCGCTTTGAATGTGAGCGTGGATGGTCGAGTGGTTTAGGCGGGAGGCTTTTTACTACAGGAATCCAGGGGTCAGTGGTTCGAGCCCTGTTGAGGGTTACTTCATTCCCTTTTTTTAAATTGTATTCTTGTTTTTTTACTGGAGATTTTTAGTTCAAAAGTTCAAATTTATCAATATAAAGCTTTTAAATCATTTAATGACAAGCTTCAATACATGCCAAAATCTGTTGGACGGCCCATTTAATGGAAATACTTTAGGCCCTGCGGTTTCAAAAATGATGCTTAATCAAACTTCTCAGTTTCGACGACATTCACGTGCAGCAAATCGTTAGTATAAGAATATATTTAAAAGAGATCTGTGCTGCAAATATTATCGTTAATGCCGAACGGTTGTTAATGTAACACCGCACCAATGCACACACTAACATACATTGACCCACTTGCGATGACATAAGCTCAAAATTTTGGGTTCAGCTAATCTATTAAATGAAATTGGTCCATCTTGGAACAGACCTTCCAGGCAAAATTTAGTAATATATTTCCCAGTTTTATACAAATATTAACTTTAATAGTTATGATACTGAAAATACCTTTGATGAGTAGGGCCCAGGTATTGACTATGATAAGTAAAAAGATGTCTGTTCCTAATGATCGGGTATGTCTACAAAAAATAGGAAAAGCAAAAAACATGCAAGCGTATGTGAACACATACTTACCGCCGTTTCATTGCAGAATTTCCCAGTGAACCCACCGAAACAGAAACACTGATCACCTCTGTTGGTGTCCACACACGTGGCTCCATTCTCACAGAGATCAACACCACACTGAGACCCAGGAATGCACCTGTGTGTTAAATAAGTCACTTTGTAAAATAACTCACTATGATATACACTAACAACATTTTTTTTTTACATTTAAGGCAGATGGGACATTGACTGTCAATAGAATAAAGCAAATGTAGATTCTTAAGGTTATGCGAACTAACAACAACTGTTTAATATATAAAAGAAATATGTTTGAGATTTAAATGTACAAACATCAATGAGAAGTCTATACAAGTTAAAGACATGTAAACCTAACTTATTTTCTAGAACGGAACATATTTATAGCATGTTTAATGGTTGTGTATGACAACATAAGAAATGAATAACTATTTTATTAAGCCTTTAGAAACGACACTGTCAAAGCAATTTTAATAGCGACATTCAGGGATTGGAATGTAGGTATGTTCGTAACGAAATTATCTGCGCGTCATGTTTTCCACATACTATATGGTTTATGCTTTATTGTAAAAAATGGATTTTATTGATAATGTTTTTTTTTCCAAATATTAAGTGAGAAAAACAGATTTAAAAACATTGATCGAGCATACATTTCCTTTTATTATTGTATACTCACCACACATTGGAACTGTATTCCAAGTATGTGAATTTATTCTATATGGTGATTTAAAAGATACCAACAACCCCGAACTTAAATAAGGCCATGCACAGAAATAAACACTGGGGTTAAAAATGGACATCATATCTGGAAAGTTTCGTGAAGATTTGGTGAATGAGTAAAGATAACTGAAACGGCGAATTTCGAATTTATATATATATTATAAACACATGGCAATACATCTAAACTGCCGATTTCGATTTTGATGGTTATCGAAATTTACATCCAGTTTGTGTCAACACACATTTGCAGAAAGTTTGGTGAAGATTCGATGAAAATTGAAAGACTCAAAAAGTGGAGGCCGTCCACCCATCCGCCCATACCCCCATTATAAAAGAGGTTCCAATAACATACGTCCCATTCTTTAAATATCATATACATATGAGAAAAATAGATGATCCCATTCATTAAATTTCATAATTTACTTACATCTTTTCAAAGCCCTGTAGAACACAGACTTCTTGCTTGTTGCATCCGCAATCTAAAATGTCAAAACATGAACTTGTATTATTGAAAATACATATTTGTATAACATCCTTAGCTGCAGTTATCATCCACATAGCTTTCATTTGAACTATATAAACAGTTTATGAAAAAAATATTTAAGAAAAACTATAAGAGAATCGTATTATATTTTATATTATACACACTTTAACAAAAGTGTGCCAATCTATTTAGACTTAAACTGCTTTCATCTATTGTATTGTCTTATTTCCACGTATTTAACATGTAGAGGGTCTTGTAACGGTTACTGTTTTTTTCCGTTAATGTAATGAACTACACTCATCTCAGTTAGTGAATGTGTATATAATGAGTGAGCGAACCAGAGTGAGGGAGTTAACAAATCAATATTTAAACAAGAGAACATGACAATTGAGAGAAATAGTGAGAGAGTGAGTCAGTGAGTCAGTGAGTATATATATATATATATATATATATATATATATATATATATATATATATATATATATATATATATATTTGAATATATATTTTATTCCAACTGTGGTGCTGTTTAACATAGTCCGTCCATTTTTCCCTAACATTTAGTTGCTGAGTTTGTTTATCAAACAACAAGTCATTTTGATTTTAATGAAGTATAATTGATTTACAAACAAGCTTCTCGAGCGTTTTGCACACAATGGATTTAAGGCGTACTCGATTATAATTGCTTACTTGAGAAAGAGTTTCTTTTTTTAAATAAAGGGGTGATTCGAGCCTCTTTCCATGTAGTCGGAACTATACCAGACGATACAGATTTGGTAAACATTTATGTTAATGGTTTGACAAACACATCAGCAATTCCCTTGAGAAAAACTTGATTAACATTTCCGGTACCATATATTTGTTTTTATCAAGTTCATACAGCAATCGTTTTTCTTCAGATATAAGTACATCTGTAAGGTAATTTAATACTTCATTGTCAGTAGCATCAGGTACTGTTTGTTGGTTCTTAGTTACAAACACAGTTCAAAACAATTATAAAACATTCCCGCTTCCTCAATATTTGATTTGATAAATTAACTATTTCTGCTTTTAGGTTAAGAACCCATCTACAAATGTTGGTTTACTCTTAACATATCTCCAAAACTGTTTAGGTTCATTTTTAATTTTCTGTGATATGTTTCGCTTCTTTAATAGTCTTTATTTTTATTCTTGACCCATTCATTTGTTCTGCTTCTGGCCTGTTTATACTTTTCGAAATCGCCCATTCTCCTTGCGGCTAGGTATTTATTCCAAGCATGCCGTTTTCTTTTATTATGTAATAATGTTTCATCAGTCATTCACACGGGTTTTTGCTTGCAGCCCTTTTAAGTTAGCTTTTAGGGACGTATTTCTTAACACAATCCTAATCATTAACAGCCCACAATTCTTCTGCACTAAATGCCTAAAATTCACACAAGTCCAGGCGATGCCTTCCACTCCGAAGTAAATCTCATTAAGTCCTACTTCGTGTACAAATGTCTTTCATTACCACCTCAATGCTTGGTTAAGTAGCTAATCAATTCAGTTTTGAAGTTGATAAGCATTTGTACGAATACACTTACACATTGTTTATACATTTATTTATTTAATAATCATTTTCTGTATTTCAATTTTAAGTTTGTTCTTGGTCGATCGATGGATGTTCAGTTATCTCACTGGTCCTCTGACTATAACAGTTCGTGGATCTGCTTAATTCAGAATTGTAACACACCACACTGACTAAACATCCTCTTTGTCTTGGCTAGACTTTGATAACCCGTTTTTAATAAACAATTTAAGAAAGAACATGGTTAAAACTTTAAACTGGAACATTAACGCTATTTACAATGTTTAAATGTTAGTAATTTAGATAACATTGACTACCAGGCTCAGACGTGCTCATTTCGCCTCCTTCTACACTGGCACATGACTTTCTCTCAATGATTTCCTACTATACATTCTCTCAATGATTTCCTACTCTCCTACTATGCAAAGTATAAGTCTTTAGTTTTTCCTCTATTGGCTCCTCTGTAGTTTTGATTCTAGGGCTTCATATTCTTCATCCTTTCCTCTTGAGTTAGGTTCGGTGTTATAAAAAATCCTGCTCCATTCATGGTCATAATCCTCTCCTCTCCTATTTTAGACCTGAAAAATTTGGTCCAATCACATTGCATTTACGCTCTTCGCTCTTCTATAATCCAAAATAGCCTTTTCTGCATGATGTTCAAAAACTCCTTGAAACGATTTATTACGATCCACAACCGATTCCTCACATGTCTGGACTCTTTGTTGTTGCAAGTTAAATGACTTATAAAGTTCTGCTAATTTAGGCAAAACTCCTACGCACGCGCCACAGTTAAATGATTGTTTTTTACATTTGAATCACCCTTTAAAACATTAATTTAAACCTCGCACTTTACACAATTTTGTTGTTCACAATCAACATCATCTTGAATTTATTCAAAACAATCCAAGCCAGATGATAGTGAACACTTAATTAATCACTGCGACCAATGCACATCACAATTTAACACAATAATCCAAAGGATTTTGATTGATTTATAAATGAATGGTTAGCCATTATTATGTCCATGTTTTTCCATCCCACCATTGGGAACGGACGATCGCTCATATTAAAATTTAAGTGATTTAACTCTACTTATTTATAATAATACGACTATAAGTTACTTTAAAACACTATTCGTGGTCGTAAAATGTACATATGCGTTGTTATTTGCGTATAGCTCGCCATTCCTAAAAGAACAAATTTATATGTGGCATCATTTTCGGATATTTTTCCCCCAAATATTTCGTCGCTGTCATAAATGCAAATTTATCAGAGAAATGTAAGAGTGAAGTATATTTGTAATTTATAAATGCAGATTCTTTTGTGTTTCTATATATGCTCTTTATATGTTATTGTTAGTCAATATGTATTATCATGGAATATTTCCCGCTACAGAACTTTCTTTAGGATTTGGGACTCCTAAATGCATGTGAATGGTTGTTGTTATCCTACGTTTGTTATTATTGGATTGCCAAATTCTAAAGTCATGTTCCTAAGCTTTAAGCAACTGATGAAAAAACCTTTATATATCTGTGATGATCTGTTTTGGTCTGAAGTGATTACAATTGACATTGCTTGTACAATCGCTTTATCTCAAAATGTAGTTTGATTCATTAAGTATTGGTTGACGTCAACCCATATGGCTTAATTCACTATTCCTTATATGGAAATCTTGCAATAAGTTTTAGTGTACATCAACGCACAAGATCGTACTTGTTGTTATTTTGCTTGCCAAAAATTAAGAGTTTCATCAAGAAATTCTGAGAGCTTTATTGGCATTATTTCAAGTATTATACTGTTGAATTATGTTTTGTGTGTTTGTTTAATAACTAACCTATGTGAAATGACTAAATATCGCAGCTGTGTTTTTGAAATTATTGGAAGTGCTATCCTTACACGGGCACAAATAACGATGCATAAATACACGGTCTACCGTTACTGAAAGAGAGGTACATTACAATACGTATTATTGTGTTAAGGATATGACCCGAACAAATGTTACACATAAACATTACACAACTGGCAATCATTGTGAAAAGAGGAAAGCAATAGCTATGCATGCACTTCTCTTCCGCGAAAGCTTCCTATAAATGACGTTTCAAGTTGAAACTTCTTTTTTCAAGATATTTCAAGGGAATATTAATCTGTTAAAAATAAAAACCACTAATTTTGAAATACTGAAAGCAAGACTTATAGTTCTTGAGCACTGCAACCTCATTCAGATCTATCTCCACGAAGTTTTCAAAATATTCGCAGAAATAAATAAGGTGTATAATTACCTTCTGGACAAATATGGAAGCAATAATTGGCTCTGTTTCACTATTTAAGCCGGAATTGAGATCTGTATATCGACCTTATTTTCAGACGATACCTCGAATCTTTTATGAGATATGCTCCAGACAAAATTAAAATAAAATAATCAGGGTCATCCGTCGAACATGCAATATTAAATCTAATCATATAATATTTTTATAATTGCCATTACTATTGTCAAATATTTTCATTTTCAAACATTCTGATTCATTAATTATCGCATTTCCTAGCTCTGTTATGACTCAATTTGTCCCGCACTCCCTTTTATGTGTTTATATGACCAACACAAACAAGTGCTGTGCCACTGCAATTAAGCGAGTTCTTAAAAGAGAGAAGATATTTTTTAAGTCAAGTGTGTTTCTGTTTTATTTCTTAAGATTGCTGCAACAGATTGAACTTGGTTAAAACTATGGATAATCATGGATACTCATGTAATGTTAGTACATTGCCTGAAGGCTGTTCATGCATAGCATTAATCTTAAAATGGACACTTGCTACTTTCAAAATGTTCTACAGAGCTATGGTACTTCTACATGTTCTCCAGTAAATATAATATGACAATACTTAATGCTTTAAGAAATAATACCGTTTGTTTCATACACAAGGTCAAACACATACCGTTATCTCCTTCGACGAATGGATGTGGAGGAGAATATATCCCCGGTTCTGTCGTGCAGGTTACGACGGAATATGTAAAATAGAAACGGGTAGCCTTGGTGCTCCCCTGGTTATGGTACTCAATAAAGAGGTGCTTAGCACATACTGACTCTTTCAGTAATGGCTTCCCACTGGAGATCTTCCAAAGATGCTCGCCATCTGTGCGTTACGGCATTTTATAAAAGATAAGGTTGATTAACAGGCACTATAAAGGTTATATACAAAGCTCACTATAAACGGTAAGTAAGGATGCAGAAGAACAGACAAATATTGGAAACATTACAACACATATGAAACAATTAAACACGCTATTAACTAAATATTTGTTTCTGTTAAACATGAAATGAAATGAACTATACAGCTTACGTGTGCTTACACCGTCCCGAATTACAATACGTTTTTCATCATTTGATGTTGACCCAAAATAAATGAACTTCAATTTAATTTGAACCGTTAAACCTTCGGGCGCCTGAAGAGAAAGTCATTGAACGAATAGTAAACACGAGAAGTTACGTAGTTACAAGTAAACAAAAGTAATGCATAGTTATAAAAGTATCTATTTACATTTAACAGTTATGCATAATAATAAGAGTAGTTACATTATACATTATTAAACCAAAAAAGGTATATAAGTTATTCTATTTGGTAACCGAGTTATTTACCTCCAAAGAATAAAAGCAGTTCCCCGGATTATCATAATTCCATATGTCGCCGTCTTGACCCTGAATTGCCAGAATCGTGCTGTTGCATTTCCCTTCTGGTGAATCTATCATCAAACACAATCGTGTATCAAATGATGGTATGATATATTTAATAATACAAGTTAAAATTGTTTGCGAGGAACTCCTACATGGCTACTTTTATGAATGTTTGCTGTCGTGTAAGAGCAGTGGTTAGAAAACCATTTGAGATAATCTGTTCAAAAATATATGTTTTAAAATCTGTTTTAAAATTTCCATGTTTATGATAATGTGACTCTCCAGACAAGTTTGGACGGACAAAATTGAAGTATGAATGAACGGAAAGTCCATTGCTTAACGCATCACACTTTGTGGGGCATAGAAAATAACGCTTCAACGTAAGCTTCGCATATAACACCACGTTCGTTTTGATTGTTTGATTTTGGTCAAAATATTCACCATAAACGTTTGAAAATAAAACGTTTATTCCGTAATATTTTATGTCAAAGCATTTTTAACCACAATTCCGAATATATCATGGATTTATGTTTGGGTATATACGTTATATATCTTATTTATGCTGACTCACTCGGAACGGTCATCAAATTGAATTTGAATCCTTTGCCGCTGACATCATCGTCAGATACGAATGTCACAGTGAGGTCGTTGCTCGTGGAAACGTAGACCAAGTGCTCCTTGTCGCAAAATGTGTTATTCCGGGACCCATCCACTACCAGAACATAATCATACCTGAAAAATATCAATTTTACCAAATCTAAGGATTGATAAGTATAATCAAGTAATATCATTGATAAGTACGTAATAAAACATAACATTATTCTAAACAATTTTAGTCAATTCAATTTTCAGTAAATACACAATAGTACTTTCAGTTAACACATAGTATAGTTTCTAGTCAATAGAATTTCGTACCTGTGTTTACACAAGATTTTGTTTGAATTAATGGTTAAACTCGCAACAAGAGACGCCCTTTTTTCCAAAATTGGGTACAGTATATAACTCCACCACAACCCTCAATTGTGTAGTTATAATGTTTTATTAATATAACTCACTGACAGTTAGAACTAGCTTCCAGGTCGAAGTATTCCGAATTTATGACCACGTGATGCCCATCTGGTACTTTGATCTTCCACTTGATCTCTTTATTAGCCCTAAGTAAAGTTAGACATACAAATGATAATTATTCAGAATAGAACGTCAAATAGAAATATCATAACAATTGTTTGCTTTATTCCTCAAAATCCACCGAAAATTTTGTAATTAATAGGATGTTTTTATATGACTTACTCGTACAGTTCTTTCCCAGTGAGATCTTTTGTAGGGAGCTGAATAACACCTTTATCCGCGCGAAACTCTACGTCGAAGCTTGCTGAATGGAAACAAACGACATGTACCCATAAGTTAAAAAACAGACACCAATGAAATACAAATGAAATACAAAACATACCCATCGCATTTAAACCATGAAGGTTTGCATACAAAAGTAATAATGTGTAATGTGTCGCATATGTTCAAAGACGTTTCATTATCAAGGTGCATAACAAAAAATGTAATTTAACAAAAAATAAACTGCATGTACATATATATAGTCATTGGCGAACGCAAGGAAATATTATTTCGAACATGTAAAAAATTTAGCAGGTGCTGATATAGTATTAAAGATTTTGGGGGTATAATATTTAACTAAAAACAAGGTTAAAAAAATCCACATCAAACTGCACAATAAAGGTAAAGTAACGTTTAATTTGAACATCCACCCTTTCAGCAAAGTCTTAGTACTGTGTACGTCTGCACGATATACATTTAACTTCATTTGTGTGAGTCACCAGAAACTTATGAAAGTTGACAGTTTTTCATCTTAGGCAAAAAAACATTTTATTGTTATTTTTTGATATTTTTTACAGTAAGTTTTACGAAAATATGTACTTATCGTTATTGACCAATTGAGTGACATAAACACATTACATAAACATGTGTATACTAGTAGCTAATCGTAAATTGAATTCAAGTGATTGGAAAAAGTAGAACTTAGAAAAACATCTTTTTTTGGAGGGTGGAGCACGAAATTTCCCCCTTTAAATCCGCCAATCAGAAGTAAGAACACAATAACTACTACAATTGTATCCATATATAATTGATAATTTTGAATAGAAGACACGTATATACTTAGAAATACAGAGGCATTAATGCGCAATAATTTTCAATGAAAAAATTTAAGTGAATTTCGTGAGCGCTTTGTTTACCAAATTGTTGTTTTCAAGAATTATATAGCTGTAAAAGTATCCATAAGCTAGAATTTATATCGCCTGGCGTGCGATTCGTCCAAAATATGACTGTATCGAAAAGTAGAATGTCTACCAGGTTCACAAATATAATTACCCTGTCTCCGAAGACGAGTCTTAGCAACAGTTTTAGCCACCTTGACAACCAGAGGAGATGCATGGTATGTTCCGACGAAAAATGCGACGAAAAGGAATACCATCAACATTTGTAAACTGAACTTCAAATCCATTATCATCAACGGATATTAACACAGAGAGAGTTATTTAAATGTGTTCATTTTAAACAACTGTTTCAATAACATGTTTTATGCTCACACTTGCAATCTAAAAGCTGGTGCAGCGACCTTATTACAACATTTTGTGCAAGCTCACTTATAAATCCACTTAATTATTTTCCACATCAGCAGTGAGTATCAAGTGTTTTGCTAAAGACGTAAAGAGTTGCATCCTTTAGTTATTGGATACACTTAAAGAATGGTTAAAATAGAGCAACTTTGTGCAAAATCTGTATACATGTAAACTTTATATTATATGATATGATGATATGTATGTTCTCAAACTTTTATATGTGTTAAGTTAAAAAAAGTAATGATTTAGTGATGACATACATCAGCTCGAACTTTTATTAAACAAATATGTAAGGATAAAGTTTTTCTAAGCTTTATCACCATTAATCCTTTTAAATTATCTGCGTGCCTGAAAATAAAGATGGCATGAAATCCGACGTAAGACACTAGCCATGTTTTTACGTAAATCAAACGCAAAACGTTTCCACTGCTCACAAACGTCTCTCCATTCAAGATTATTCCACAGTATGTATCGTCGAGGGCTTGGGAGTCTGTGAAATAAGCATAACAGTAAAGCGAACGTCTCAGTTAAACGATCTTCACGATTTACGGTCAACTTAGCAGAGCCGTAAAAAATATTAAAACACCATTAGATGGCAGTGCTTTCAGATAAATGTTAACACAATTTGAACGTGTATTTATAAAAATGATTAACGTATTATGTAGCTGCGCTTAGAGAAACCATTTACACTAACATACCACAAGGAGGCTTATAAACATGCTTATTCAGTTCAATGTTCGACATAAACCTTCAGATGATTTTGTGGTTTACAGAGAAATTTGCATGAAACTGTTCATGAGACAATGGGCATGGCGTTCCCATGTAGATGTTTAGCTAATCAAGCCCGCATTTATCCGAGTGTTTGATTTAGAATCTCGTTAATTGCGCAGTACCCACGTGATTATGTGCTCCAGTTTTTGCATCACTAAAACAAAGTGTTTTTCCTAAAGTGTGACGTGCTCATCACTTACCGATGCTGCATGATAATACTTACACTTAACTGTTGTTGACAATTAAGTAAAAACCAGTCTACTTGATGAACAATATTATTTTTATGTAGTAAACTTTCCTTTAATGGATGATATTATTCCTACAGACCTTCATATAGGATAAATACATTTAGCAATTATTTTTATGTTATGGTTAGTTTCTGACTTGAAGATTTGGAAGACCGTTATATAAGACTGACTGATATCAGACTTACAGACACTGACTAAGGAACTGACTGCTGTCAGACTTTCAGACACTGACTAAGGAAATGACTGATATCAGACTTACAGACACTGACTTAAAAAATGACTGATATCAGACTTACAGACATTTACTAAGGAACTGACTGATAGCAGACTTACAAACACTAAATAAGGAACGGACTGATTTTAGGCTTACAGACACTATATATGGAACTGACTGATATCAGACTTACAAACACTGACTAAGGAATTGACTGATATCAGACGTACAGACACTGACTAAGGAATTGACTGATATCAGACTTACAAAAACTGACTAAGGAATTGACTGATATCAGACTTACAGAGACTGACTAAGTAATTGACTGATATCAGACTTACAGATACTGACAAAGGAATTGACTGATATCAGACTTACAGACACTGACTATGCAATAGACTGATATCAGACGTACAGACACTGACTAAGGAACGGACTAATATCAGACTTACAGACATTTACTAAGGAACTGACTGATATCACACTTACAGACAATTACTAAGGAATTGACTGATATCAGACTTACAGACACTGACTAAGGAACTGACTTATATCACACTTACAGACACTGACTAAGTAACTGACTGATATCACACTTACAGACACTGACTAAGGAATTGACTGATATCACACTTACAGACACTGACTAAGGAACTGACTGATATCACACTTACAGACACTGACTAAGGAATTGACTGATATCCGACTTTCAGACATTGACTAAAGAACTGACTGATAGCAGACTATTGTGCCGGCGACCAGGATGAAACACCCCCGGGTTTCCAGTCTGTAAAGTGCGCGCGAAGCCGGTGTTTCACTGTATGCTGGCAGCGTTTCGAATGACCTTTGGCCTCTATCTTGCTAGCCACCAAGCCCAGCGGACCGCTCTTTCTGCGTTGGATATTTCTATTGTGTTTAGAGGTACGTATTCGTGCATTGCGTGTGTATTTGCCCCAAGGCCCTATTACAATCAGTGTTCCTGACCATTTAACGTACATTGAGCATTGCGGTCACCCACGAAGAGCTAACCGTGGGTACTTAAATGGTGTCAGAAGTGGCGTGGTCGTGAAGATCTGTGTCGGACGGTTATGCACGCTGGCAGGTAAGTCGGCATCGGGGAAATACTAGTAAATTGAACCGCTAAGTGTATTTGCACATTTGTATTTATATTTTGCTCAACAAAGTGGTCTATGCTGGATTTTTGAGCACGCGCGTGCCGTCTACTGTTCGACGCTGTGCAAGAGCGGGTCAAGTGGTCTTATGCTGGGAGTAGAATAGACTATCCCGTGTCTGCAATCCAGGGCGCGTCATTAGTGGCCGAGTGCTTGACCTAGATTTGCCTGCAGCAACTCTGATGTAAACAGGGTGCTGGGAAATCGGTGCTAAAAGGCACTTTAAAGAGGCTTGCTTGTGAGTTTTGTGTGAATTGTTTATGGATGCAAATTGATTGTGTTTATACATTATTATTGGTAATTGTTCATTACTTGGCAATTAAATTTCATCATCTGACTATTAAACCGATTGATTGCCATAACACTTTGACATTGTGTTCTACTTCTAAAATTGATAAACACATTTTAAAATATAATAAACACACTTATAAAATTAATAAGCAAATATGAGTAGCCAAAGTAGCCGAAATCGCTCGTCGGCCCCACAAATGATACGTTTCAATTTCGACCCCTCCCAAGCACTAACCACCATATCCGGTGTAGGGTCCAAATTGGCCAAGGATATTATTCACGTAAGGGAGACCACAGGCAACCTGGAAATGGAAACTCTCGAGGTTCTGATTAGGCAGTCCCTCAGTGAAAGGGAGTTATATTGGTTGGACTTTGTTGCAAATCGATCACTTGTCGCGGAGTCGACAGCGAGCGAAAATGAGGATTTTGTTCATTTGACGCCTCCATGCAGCGCTTCATACCGCAACCGGGACCAGGTAAAAGCGGAGGTGACCGGAGTGACCTCTCAGATATTAACTTTGGAGGCCGACATCACGGCTCGATGGGAGGAGTTCCAAATGCAGATGAGGGAACCTCTGCCTTCACTCACAAAAACCCCGGCCCCCTAGCGTTTATTGACAACACGGTTCCCGGTGGTTGCGGAAGGCTTCCCAAACCATTCATGACCTATCTCACATCACGCCGCCCCGTCCCAGTTGTTAGGCTTGCCGCAGGGTAGGGCGATAACACGTGACAGACAGAGTAGCCCAGACTCTTTTATTTCAGACGCCTTGTATATTGCCCCTCTAACACGTGGATGCGGAGCAGATTGTTACAGCGCGCCGGCGCCACCTCGAGTGACTTGAAATGGGCCTACGGGACCCTATCGTGCCTCAAAGGGCACTCTTGCCCCGAATGTCTACCTGTCCCATTCCCATCTACCATCACCATCCCCATACCCAGCAATGCCCCGGTTATTAAATAACCTGCCCGGACCAAGCAATCCTCCGGTCGTAACTAACCTTCCAGTACACACCAGCGTCCACGTTCCGATCAACCCTCAGGTCCCAAGCAACCCTCCGGTCATAACTAACTTTCCATTACCCAAAGGTGTCTATGTTCCGATCAACCCTCCGGTCCCAAGTAAACCCCTGACCCAGTGGGATCGGGACGATATGACTAGGTTGCCGAAAAGCTTACGGTATGACGAGCGAAGTAATTTGACAGTTTTTCGCAACATATTTGAGTAGTACGCAAGGATGAACAACTGGTCTGAAGCGGAGAGCGCTGACTGCCTTCGCTGATGCCTGACAGGTGAGGCCGTTGATTTTTACGCTGTACTGGCAGAAGGGGAGAGGTATGGTGCCATATACAGACCTCATGCAGCAGCCGCAGGAGCGCTTTGGCGCTAGAGATCTCCCCGCTAGGACTCAGGGCCGCTTTCAAGTAGCCCACCAGGAAACAGGTCAGTCCCTCGATGATTGTTCGGACCGGGTGTTAACACTGGCGACCAAGGCCTTTAGGGATCCGCCCCCACAAACGCCAATGAGCAGGCAATGGCGAGGTTTTGCAAGGGACTAACGGACAAGGAGGCAGGCAAACATGTAAGTTTGCAGTTACCTGTATCAATGGCGGATGCTATGAACAGCATCAATATGTACAGTTACATCTCTGCTGCCTGCGCCTACGTTCCCACCGGCGCCAATGGTTAGTACGAGGAACCACGGCGGGTTCACGCCGTGAACATGGATCCTCCTCAAGGTGCGGTTAGTGGTTTGACCGTAGACAAGCTCGTCCAAGTCCTGGAGAGGCTGGAGGGTGCTGTGGGCGTTTGTCCGGCCATGGAGGCAACTTGGGCGCTGATCCCCGTTTTCAACAACCGGGTCAGCCACCCCACTATGAAGGCTAGTTAACCTTGTCAAGTTAACCAGCTGGGATCACTTTCACAGTTTTGCATGAAGGTTCAGGTTGGTGTTGTAGTGGTTAAAGCGGTGGTTGATTCGGCAGCGGAGGTCAGCATCATCTCCGACCGGGTATATAAGTTTATGAAGTGCCCTCCTCCCAAACTATGTGATGCAAAGCTGTTCACGACCGACCGGAAGATGTCCATGCAAGGTTCGGTCGTTGGTCCGGTTAAGTTAAGGATTGGCAGTTGTTGATATGAGTAACAGCTGCATGTAGCCCCGATTGAAACGGATATGCTGTTGGGCTTTGACATTTTTGGTGAATCGGGGAAAAGCTATCCTTTATATGGTGGACGCTGCGCGTACCTTTGATGGACAGATTCTGAGCCTTGACGTTGGGTCACCAGACGGGCAGGCACGTGTCGCTGAGGTGAGGGTGAGCAGCAGGCATGTTATTCCACCAAACTCGGTGTTGCAGGTGAAATGCACCATGAATATGGGCAAGGTTGACTATGTTGTGGAGTCATTCGGAAATACAAAGTTGATGGTCCCTAGGGTGGTGCTTTCGGCGGGTTACGACCCCGTACTGTGCCTGGTCAACCTACGGACCGCTTTAAGTAGGTCAAGAAGAACGCACTCATTGCGAGGGCATTTCCGTTCGCAGAGTACATATCAAGGGAATCTTTATATCCGTACTCTGAGGAATACCGGGTGAAAACTTGCTTTCTGGTGGACACCGCGCCGTCGGAGGAAGCTCCGGAGCACGTTCGAGACCAGTGTGAGCGGTCTGGCGAACACCTGGAAGATTCAGAGAGAAGACAATTAGCGGATCTGCTAAATGAGTTCCAGGATGTGTTTGCAAAGGACGATTTTGACATAGGCTCGTTCACCGCTATTACGCATACCATCGATACCGGCGACGCATTTCCGGTCAAACAATTAGCGGATCTGCTAAATGAGTTCCAGGATGTGTTTGCAAAGGACGATTTTGACATAGGCTCGTTCACCGCTCGTTCACCGCTATTACGCATACCATCGATACCGGCGACGCATTTCCGGTCAAAGAGCGTATGCGGCGGACACCTGCTTGTTTTGTTTCTTTTGTTTTAGGCACTGGACGACCGGTCGCGCCCGGCATTCCCTCTTTCTTTTCTTTTATTTTCTGTTTTTATTTTTCCGTCCATATTTACGTATTTTCTTTGCTCCTTTATTTTTGATGTCCATTCGTGGGGAATTATTTAATGTAATGGGATCATTAACCGTTTGGCCATAATCGTTATCTAAAACAAATCCGAACTGAAACAAAAACATGCCATACAGTGAGGCCTCGTCCACCAATTCGTCGTTTTCCATTTCCGTGTTCATGTACTGTGTGTGCTGTATATGTTAGCTACGATAGCCAAGGCTTGATATCGAAATATGGGTTGGAGTTGTTGCCCCGTAAATATAGTTGAAATAGATATAGTAATACTAGACATTTCAGTTTTCATTTTTTTATTTCAGTAACTTGTAACGTTTTGACTTTGATATTCATACTCGTCATTTTTCGTACAGTGATTGATAGTGCATTTTCACGTGCGTTTAGTGCACTTGATGTCGGTTTAAGTACATCTCGTTTCGCTGAATACTGCGGGGTAGTTGGGGGCATGACGTAAGCTGAAGGATTCATTCAATACGTTTTATGTAAGATTCTGTTGCCCGGCTGCTGATCCTCATTATCTATGTCTTGCGTTTATTCCGTGTTTATTTTTCTTTACTTTGTTTGAGTTCTTTTAAAAGGTGCACTCACTGCCATTTATCCATTAAATTTTCCGTTCAGAATTGAGAATAGGAGTAGAGGGTAGGTTCGGGATTATAGTTTTTATTTTATGTTTTATATAGGGTTCTCTGATTTTGATATTAGGAAACTGTTCCTATTATTCGTCCAACAAACTGACTTTCTATTGAAATTGTTTGCATATTTTTAGAACTGTTGCCATTTTATATGATGAGTTCACTTCACAATTCATTTCCATGAACTTCTCACTGTGGGACATTCCTTGTACGTGCGTCCTGACCATGTCTCTGTTGCCAAGGACGTGTGAGCACAGGTGGCAGAAGTACACGTGTTGTCTGGCCGCTTAAAGTATTCAATTCCCAGAGTGCCCTTTAACATTTATATATATTCCTATTTTTATTTGGTTCTATGAGGTGGTTTTCTTTGTGTGCTATTTGCTATGAAAGGTAGAGTAGATGTTTATAAGTTTAAATAAATGGTATAGGCATAGTTTCTCTCTTTAAATTAGTTATCCAAGTGAATATTACATAAGGGAAACATAAGATATGAAATCAAGTATAACAATATATGATTTAGATAATAGTTAAATGAGATAAACATAAGATATAAAATCTAGTATAATGATATAAGAAACAAGTATAAGTACATTTACACTACAATACGATATATGGTTAGACCAGTGTCTTGATGTGTCTAGGCCCCTGTTCTGTTCTGTGCATGCCTGTGTCTCTAGCTCTAAAACCCTAGGCTGATCGGCCAAGGCCCTTGTATCCGCTAAATCGCTGCAGTCCAGGAGTACATCGTATGGCGAAGACGCCCCCGTGCTTACGAAAGGGGTATTGGGTCTGAGAGATAATGTTTGTACTTTCTCGGGGTGCGGTTGGACGGCTTGGGCGCAGTGGTCTGAGAGTATGTCCGCGTTCCGCAAGGGGCACTGGTCCCGATGGAAAGGGGTACTTGGGTACTCCCTCGGGTGCGGCGTACGTCTGCGGTGGCTCGACTCCCTCCAAATGTGGCAGATCCGAAAAGGATAAAAGTAAGGAGAATGTTGTGCCGGCGACCACAATGACACCCACCGTGCTTCCAGTCTGTGAGGTGCGCGCATAGCCGGTGTTCCACTGCATGCTGTGAGCGTGTCGAATGACCTTTGGCCTCTTCCTTGCTCGCCCCCAAGCCTAATGGACCTTTCTTTCTGCGTTGGATATGTCTATTGTGTTTAGAGGTACGTATTCGTGCATTGCGAGTGTATTTGCCCCTAGGCCGTATTAAAATCATTGTTCCTGAACATTTAACGTACATTGAGCATTGAGATCATCCACAAAGAGTTAACCGTAGGCACTTTAAGACTTACAGACACAAAATAAGGAACTGACTGATCTCAGACTTACAGACACTGATTAAGGAACTAACTTATATCAGACTTACAAACACTGACCAAGAAACATACTCATATCAGACTTACAGACAATTACTAAGGAAAAGACTGATATCAGACTTAAAGACACTGACTAAGAAAAAGATTGATATCAGGCTTGCAAACACTGACTAAGGAACTGATTGATATCAGACTTACAGACAATGACTAAGGAACGGCTGATATCTGACTTACAGACACTGACTAAGGAACTGACTGATATCATACTTATAAACACTGACTGAGGAACAGACTGATATCAGACTTACAGACACTAACTAAGGAAGTGACTAATATCAGACTTAGAGACACCGACTAAGGAACAGACTGCTATCAGACTTACATACACTGACTAAGGAACTGACTGATATCTGACTTACAAACACTGACTAAGCAACCGACTGATATCATACTTACAAACACTGACTAAGGAACAGACTGCTATCAGACTTACAAACACTGACTAAGGAACTGACTGATATAAGACTTACAGACACTGACTAAGGAACTGACCGATATCAGACTTGCAGACACTGAATAAGGAACTGACTGATATCAAACTTACAGACACTGACTGAGGAACTAACATATATCAGACTTACAGACAATTAATAAGGAATTGACTTATATCAGACTTACAGAAACTGACTCAGGAACTGACTGATATCGGACTTACAGACACTGACTAAGGAACAGACTAATTTAAGGCTTACCGACACTTACTTAGGAACTGACTGATATCAGACTAACATACACTGACTAAGCAACTGACTGATATCAGACTTACATACATTTACTAAGGATCTGACTGATAGCATACTTACAGACATTAACTAAGGAACTGACTAATATCAGGCTCAAATGCACTGACTAAGCACCTGACTGATATCACACTTACATACACTGAATAAGGAACTGACTGTTATCAGACTTACAGACACTGACTAAGGAACTGACTGAAATCAGACTTACAGACACTGACTGAGGAACAGACTGATATCAGACTTACAGACACTAACGAAAGAACTGACTAATATCAGGCTTAGAGAAACCGACTAAGGAACAGACTGATATCAGACTTACAGACACTGACTAAGCAACTGACTGATATCAGACTTACAGACACTGAATAAGGAACTGACTGATATCAGACTTACAAACATTTACTAAGGAACTGACTGATAGCAGACTTACAGACACTGACTTAAGAACTGACTGATTTCAGGCTTAAAGACACTGACTAAGAAACTGGCTTATATCAGACTTACAGACACTGACTAAGGAACTGACTAATATCAGACTTACAAACACTGACTAAGGAACTGACTGATATCAGACTAACAGACACTAACTAAGGAATCTTCTGATATCAAACGTACAGACACTGACCAAGGAACTGACTGATATCAGACTTACAAACACTGACTAAGGATCAGAATGATATCAGACTTACAGACACTGACTGAGGAACTGACTGATATCAGACTTACATACACTGAATAAGGAACATACTGATATAAGACTTAGAGACACCGACTAAGGAACTGACTTTTAGCAGACTTACAGACACTGAATAAGGAACTGACTGATATCAGATTTACAGACACTGACTAAGGAACTGACTGATATCAGACTTACAGACACTGACTAAGGAACTGGCTGATATCAGACTTTCAGACACTGCTTAAACATGCTCGTCACATTTTCGCCAAGTCTATATACCGTGGAAGTCTAGTTTTTTTTACAATTCTTCTTTAAATTGTTATCAACTTATTGATATCACACCCACAATTATGTTCTTCAACGTATTCGCAAAGCTAAATATGTTAGAAAGAAAACGAGACATAAGTTAACATATTGCTGTTTTACATTTGTTTCGCATATAAAAGACAAAATGCGATTAAATTGATAAATAAATGCGCATTGAGTTTTAAAGCGAATTATTTCATCATAACAAACTGAAATGACGTGCATATTCCCATATAGGTTTATTTCGGCATACCGAGTTTTATCAGACAACTTTTTGAGATATCACTGGATCAAGATTGTTGTTATCAATTATTTCCGTAACGATATAGACCACAGTTTTTGTATTACGAAAACAGCAGGAATAATATGCATATTATTATTATCAGTCTACGTTACGTACTTTTTTAATTATCGCATGATCCAGATTTTATTCTTGAATAATTACTGTAACCATCGCATCTGTAACCATCAAACCAATATTTTGTCTGATAAAACCTGAAGAAGAGGCATATTACCAATAAGGCCTTCTATCCACATACCAAGTTTTATCAAACTAGCGTGAGTACTGTTATCCATATTTTTGTTTTTCACACTTTCCGTAGCTATAGCAATTACAATTTTGGTCTGACAAATAGTACACTGAAATGACGTGTACAATCTTCATATGACCGTCTATCCACATACGAATTTTCATAAACAATATGAACAAGTGTGCTCAGGGCAAAATGGCGATGATTCCTTTATAAATCTCATACAATCACAAATTAGATTGTACAACAAGAAATTGATGAGAATTGTTTAATTAGATGGGTAAAAAACATTATTTTGCATGTTTTTAGTAACAATTGCGTGACAAAACATGTTTTTCAAAGTTGCATATTTTATTTGTGTCCTTTATTTACTAATGCACGTTCTGCTTTGATTTGCATGAATGGTTTAGCTTTAATATTAGCGGTCGTCGTTTAGGTTTTGTTTCAATGTTTTATTCCGTTTTCAAAATGGCTTTGCAGTGGTCGTTCAACTGTAGCAGAGGATATTTGGACATGGTTATTCAATTCCAGTTGACGCAATATGGTCGCCACTGGTGTTGATAAACAGTTTGGAATCTGATCTTTACATGTGAAATAGTAGCTGGTTAAGTCGTATTCCTAAATGATGCGTGTGTTCTTCCTTGGGCAGGAAACGCGTATTAATAAGAGAATAACTGTTTTACTCAAGATTAAATCGATTGTGAATTTTAAACAGGAACACTAAAATTGGAAAATATGTAATATAGCAAAATTGTAATGAATGATATGAATATTAAATAACGTATACGCATTAGAACTATTGATTATGGTACACACATTTAAGTGTGCGATTTTGCTCTACCTGTGTCGAATCTGTGTGCTCAAATAAATAACTGTTTTTGACAGTGTAATAATTGTCATTTACGTTTCCAACAACAAATTTATCATTGTGTGTATGTCCATTTATGCGTAAAAAGTTCATTTATCATTCGGACCTTTTTGTTAAACATTAAACTCTGTGTCTGATGTTCCTAAGTAGCACGTGATCATGTGGGTGCATTAATGCATGATTGACCATTGTCATTAAGAAATTCCTTATTCACAACTTCAACAGAATCAGAATGAGTAAGACATTTACAGCAGCTGATCAATAGGTTAAAGTGATGGGCTTTCACATATTTGCCAAACATGACACAGAAGCAGACATTATTTGTTTAATATCATTGGTTTAAGTGTATAAATACTCCAAAATGCTTTGGATAATCTTTACTTTTCACATTCCATAATTTCAGGAAAATTCTTGGGATGCGAATATGTGATGAGCCTGTTCGAAATCCCCCTCGAGTTTACTTAAAGGTGCTTAAATATTTCGCGTTCAGATTACTTTTTTTAAACGAATGTTTGACAACACAAACACACAGATTAAATAATGTAATATTGGGAATAATGACATTCACATGAAAAATAAATAGATTGAAATCTAGTAAATGGCGGCCCAAAAAAGAAACTATATTCAACCAATTTACCTACATAAAATGTAAAAGGATTGACCTAAACATATTTATTTCTAAAACGACACCATTTTTAACATTTTAATCGAGAAAGTCGGCTAGCATACGGTATTTCTGATATGTGTTTGGTCATTGTCATACCGATTCGTTTTTTTTCAATATATCTTGTTATTAGTAACCACTCCATTCTTTCTTCCTGATTTGTTTAATTGATACAACAATGTGTGCAACGAGCTTCAATAAAAACCATAGTTTAATTTAACATACAAGCAAACATTGATGTTTATAGCTCGACCACAATTTTTCAAATGGCGAACCAATCTCCACGCAGAGTTGTATTTTTTTGCTCTCACACACAATCTCTGCCATCACAAGAAAATCCTACCAGATTTGGTAGGATTTTATCATTTTGTTTTATATTTTGAAAATAGTGTATACGTTTAGGCTCATAATAAAAAATAAATTACCTTTATTATAAAAAGTAAAAATAACAACGGTAAAATTATTGTACCACGTGGCTAGGTTATCATCACGTGGCTGGTTATGAAGACAGGGCTTCGATCCAGCTATGCTGGTCCCAGTCAAATCTCTCCGCGGAGGTAGATAGCGAACATGAACATTAACAATCAGGATTTATAGTGGAAGAAACAAGTTCTGCATACGCATTATTAAGCGGTAAAATTGTATTTGTTTGTGTACACAATATAACTGTTATACTAATTAAGTTCAGAATATTCACTTATTTTTAGTGGTGGAGGTAATGAGCAATGCGATCGTAATTTGAATCGGAACTCTTAATTTTATATAAAAGACAGAGTGTACTGTTGGTGCAGGATTACGTGACTGTGTCGGGTTCCCAATTAAACGTTAATGGATTTAAACACACCGGTAAGTGGCGCTTTTTTTAAAATAACTTTTTAATACAATTTTTATTAAGAAGTTCAAGAAGTGAATAAAAGACAGATTTCTGTGCTGCTTATGGCAATTTGAAATACATCAGAATTACTTTACTTTATAAGCCTATGTTCTTGTTCAATGTGTACTGCACGGTTATGCTTCACGCAACGGAAAATGTTGTCACCAATTTCAGACGTATTGAATGATTGATTGTTATACCTTAAGATATAGTCACACACTGCAAGAAAAACTTATGCACTTAAGATTTTTGCAAATGTATTTTAATAACTTGAGATATTTGCAAAATTAAAGTTCTTAACGTTGTGTTAACATTCTGTCCAGCCTGTGTGTAAACCCCTGAAAACCCCATTGATTCTGCACCTTGGACTAGAGAACCGAGTATTACAAGCGGTAATTTATATTGAAAAAACAGAAAGTAACCAGTAAAGTAGTGTATTTTATAATAGTCAATAACATTCTGATTGGCGCTATCTTTTTTCTGAGCATTTCATGACAGATCTTGGAGGGTATATATAAGATTATCATTTTCCACATGGAATTTTGAAAGTAAGTTGACATTGATGACTAATAATTAAACCCGGAAATAATGGTTATCATGTTAACTAAGATCTCTCAAGCATATCTAAAATCCAGAGCATTTATATATTAGAATGTACCATGGGTACGGAAAATACACTTAAAGGCACCGGCCATTCTCCGAGCTACATTTTAGTACATTTTGTATATTTTCCGTACCCATGATACTTTGTAGTATCCAGTAAGAAGTACCTGAGCCGACAATGACCAATGGAGCCTAACTTCGTTATGAACATTGCTGGCATATCTGGCAGTATTAACAAACCATTTATTTATATGTAACACGTATCGCGATTGCTGATATTTTTTCAACTATAGGTAACTGTTCGTGTATTTAATTGTTATAATGAATGTATTATTATAAATCCATATAATTGTATTATAGTTTTACTGTATCTTATCGCATATACTTTTATACTATTAACCATTTTATTTCTACAGGCAAATAATTACACAAAGGTTATCAACATGTGTTGAATTGCCTAAAAGCCAATCCAGGTGTTGTGGTATGAGGGTGTAGCCGCTACTCCTTCGGGAGACACTTTGGGTCGTGGTGTATGATGTGGCTGGCGTTGAACTTGTCAACGCTGGTCCCCCGGCACTCCAGCCCATCTGCGCATGGGCAGTAGGTCACGTGCAGGTTGCTGTTTATGGGGTTGATGCTCAAGAACACATGACTGGAGAAGCCTTGGTACCTGCATCGGGTTTGATGGCATGATTATAAATTGATGGACAGTGTCTTGATGTATTGCTTGTCGAAGCTTTCATACTTTTAGATGTACATGTACCATTTTGGTTCGCTTTTATTTCATCACACATTACAGTGTTTTCAACTAATTTACTTACGTTGCACTTTCTCAATGTTCCTCGACCATGTTAAACACATAAAAATGGTTGTAATTCAGTTGTTTTGAAAGGTCTGTACTTGTAATTGTTGTGCAATAAGTTGTCTTTCTCCCAAACCAATCGTTTTCATACGATATTTTAACATTAAATACTGTAGATAATGTTTATGCTCTAAATACATGTTACAAAACTAAACATACTTCCTATTGTATACAATCCTAATGAGCTACCTGTTGATATTTGCATAGGCAAAATGATTTGTAATGTTCATATTTGAATACACAATTAATAATAAATGAATAAATATTAAAAATTAAAGGTATCTAACCATACCGCAAACAAATCTACTTCTCGAGTATACACCTAAGTGAACGGCATATTCCCCCTGTCATGTGCGAGAAGATGAACCTCCGGCGGTCGAGGCCAACACAACACTCCTTTTCTCCGCAGTCGGCGTCAGACCGACACATGACCTCTTCTGGTTCGATGCTACACTCTACCTGAAAAGGAGTTCCAGCTCTCTAAAACACCTCTGCTTACATGGTTACAATGTTGATTAAAGGGGCCTTTTCACAGATTTTGGCATGTATTGCAGTTTGTCATTATAAGCTTTATATTGATATATGTAAACATTGGATCTAAAAAGCTCAAGTAAAAAACAATATAATGAAGTGAAACTCCAGCTGCTGGAGTAGTATTGAATTATTATTATAAACAATTAAATTAAAGAAAAAAGAAGTAACCCACGACGAGACTCAAACCATTGGCCCCTGTACTAACAGTCTATCGCGTAGCTCACTCAGCCATCCGCGCTCATACACTGAGTTCTTGTATTTTTACTTATATAAGCAATCGTCGTATTGTCACAAAAATAACGACAACAACAGAACTCTCCAAATTATGCAATCGTTTCGCGTTGCAACGCTTTATAATTTTCAGGTTTTTAATTCGTCAAAAGATGCATATAATGGATATTTTAGAGCATGGTAACTGTTCAGTATAACTGTTTCCTAACCAATATCATAACTACAACGAAAATTTGCGATTCTTAATCATTTTTATTAATTTTGTCAATTTACCAAAACGTGAAAAGGCCCCTTTAAATGCTGTCTGTGGGAAAGGGGAAAATGATATTAAAAGGAAATATAGTGCAGATACTACAATCAAAATGAGCATTCCTTGCTGCCCCAGATACTGGTAAATACAACGTCTGAATGAAAATAGTACGATTTTATGTCCGTATTACAGAAAAACCAAACAATAAACTACTCACTGTGCCTATAAGCAAGTTCAATGCACTCACAAAACTGTGTAGATTTCTGTAATCAACATTATTAACTTGTTTTACTAAGTACTTATGATTTAGGACTTAATGTAGCTCAATTGGTCATTGTCGACCTGAAATTGTACACAAGTCACCCGGAGGTGACTTGAAGCCAATTCTTGTCCACCTATGGTTACTTCAAGCCGACGCTAGTCACCCCCGGATGACATGAAGCCGATTGTTGTCACCCGGGGGTGACATTAAGCCGATTCTTGTCACCCGGGGATGACTTTAAGCCGATTCTAGTCACCCTCGAACTCAAAAACAACTTTACTTTTTCAACAAAAAATACATGATTTGGTCGTTCATATGCGAGGGAATCTGTGTAAAAATATTACTACAAACATGAAAACGAATTTTATCATATTTGTATATAATATATTCAAAAGCCACATTAGCGTATATATGATACTTGGATGCGGTTCCGTTTGATAAAAAAATACACGGGTGACTAGAAGCCGATTCTTGTCACTCGGGGGCGACTAGAAGCCGATTCTAGTCACCCGGGGTGACTAGCGTCGGCTTGAAGTCACCACCAGTGTGACATGTCTCTGTCTCTGCTTCTGCTGGTCAAAAGATGACACAGTCGTTTTGTTTTTGATTCGGTAAAGTTTGTACTATCTGTTACACTGGTTAGATGTTTTAAAAGTCCCCGGTAATTACTGTTTACATGTGGTAATTTTATACGACTCCGACTGGTTAAATATTGGTTATATTTGTGCGTTCGGCTTGTCATAAGTGACTTTTGTATTTGTTTCTGCAATGTTAAGCGTTGTTAATGTCTTCTTTTCTGAGTTGTTAAAGTTTGGTAATAATGTTTATTCGCTCAAGAATAAACTGTCTTATTTTTAACGCAAACGCTATTTTCCTAAGGGATCGCCGAAACCTAAACCCCAATTTTATAACCCATCCTACCCAGTCTACTTTTTCATATAGACTCGTCCACTAAGTATAAAACCACTGCCCGTGCAAATTGACGCTCTTTTACTAGCTTGGCGCATCACAGGGTAGGTCGCGCTATGGTTTACAAGTTTACATTTAAACGTTTGGGATTTGTTTTGTGGTACTTAACAAGTGATATGCTGATACAGGTATGTAATAGTATCTTACATAAGATTGGTGTTATGGCAAGGTGTATCTGTCTCCTTTTCGAGCTGACCAGTAAACTGAGTAAGTCACTGCTTTACGAATTTTACATTTATTTAGCTCTTTTCGAATGAGCACCTCTTAAATTGTTTTTGTCGCTTATACATTTAGTATATCGAAATAAGTTTACATATTTATATCTATTTATTAGTTCTTAGATTCAAGATAGGCCGACCACGCGTTTGTCTTAAACAATTTGTCTGAAGTATTATTTTAAATGCATTTCGATGTTTCTGTAAAATTTCAAAATGTTTTCGTCCTGTTATTTATTATCTAAACATTTAGTACATATATTTTTCAGGGAAATATAATTATATTTTGGATTTTAGATATAAGATTACATATAAGATAAGATATAACATAGACCGATCACGTGTCTGTATGATTATCGATATTTGAATCTATAAATAAACAGCTAAAGTCTACTTCAACCATTTGTTTGTGGTGCAGTTTTTGACATTTTGAAAGCGGCTTACATTTTGAAAGCTGTTCGTGTTTCACTGGGGATCTGTTTATCTTAATCGGGATCTGTTTATCTTAATCGGGATCTGTTTATCTTGTTCGTGGTTTGTTTAGTTAACTTTTGTATTATTAAGCAAAGCTTAAATTCAGCGACAATTTTGTGTCTAGTTAGCGAACGGGTATTTTTTTTCATTAATTTGAAGTTATGGTCTAATCATTGTTCTCTATCCGATTGTATTAACACAACTATTTGTTTGTTTTGTATTGCCACCACGGGTCGAAAGATGTCTTTTGAAGGAAGCGTTGTCGTCTCAAGGCATGGGCACGGAGAATAGACATGAAACCGAACCGGAGGTAACGGCGTCGGTTATATAAAACGAAATGTGGACTCGTCTGAGCGGATTTTCAGGTCGGTTAAACATGTTGTTTTACTTATCATTACAGACGAGACAAACATTTCAAACGGAGAATTTGTTTCCTAGGTGTCTCTTTAACAAATATGCCTATAAATAACGCAGCAAATAGTCTGCAATAGCGAAATTATTGGGTGCGCTTCCGGCGTCATTTAAGACATTGAACGTGTAGACGTTTGGTTCAACGTGTTAATGATTTATATGGCGATACAACGTACAACTTATGGAAGTAGAAACAATAATTTTATCTTTATTTTGGCTTGCTCTTCTGGCCTGATGGTTCTTTTAATCCCAATTCAACAGTGAGGAATGCCCATTATATTTCTTATGATACACAAAGTGCGCCGAGCGCCATTCCACAATAGTGTCAACACATTAATTCTGTAATAAATTAATTACGGACTAGCTGTAAGAGCGCATAAATCATATCAGCGTGAATAAGAAATGTTTGAGGCGATCTTTCAAATCACGAATACTATTCCCGAATATATTTTTTATTAAATTATATCAGTTAATAAAATTTCCGAATATATTGCTTTTATAATCCGTCAATACGCTCATCCAACAGTAAGGCAACACAAAATAAACAACTTCCATTGCTATACGCGAACATGCATAGTGCGTACAATTATGGTTTAAAACGTAGTCACGTCAGAAGAACTTCTCAAGTGTCCCATATCTCAATCCGTTTAAATGCTGCTCGAAAGATATAAATGTATTTATTATCGGTAAGGTGATACATGTCCAATAGAGCGGAAATCAAGATTTCCACGTGCACCGATTTGTAGGTAGGAGAGTAGACGTAATTCAAATCATTTTATTTAAGAAATAATTCGTGTACGTTATAATTTGTTGTCGAATAACCCACGGCCGGAAGTTTAGATGCGTAGGGATTAAATCACGAGTGCGAAGCACGAGTGATTTGAAACCACGCATCTAAACTTCCGGCCGTGGGTTATTCGACCACAAACTATAACGTACACGAATTATTTCGATTCTAACACGATTTTTACTAAAGATTTATAGAATGTATCTTATTTTTCTTGCATACTATTTTATGTGAAGCTCCGCCCATAAAAATAGCTTTCGGCTGTTCTGTCGATCAGATCTCCGCCCTCAATAACAGCCAAACTGGATGGAAAAAAACCCATTTCATTTCTCACGTTTGGTTAACTAAGAACAACAACTTGCGTAAACTAACATGTTTTCATTGTACTCTTTAAATTAACGCAAGAGTGTTGAATCTACAAGACAACAACTCCGATTCGAACTTCAGCCATTTCAGTATCGAAGCAGCAGACGAACACCGTGGGAAATTGGGTCAAGTTTACGCATTTCTGTTCATAGCGTAGTATTTTGTCACGTGACTTTCATTCATAAAATACCGGATTATTACGCTGGTGGAAAATGTATCGGCATGTTTTGTTTAGCTACAGCGCGTGCTTTCAGTGTATAAGCTCCGCCCATAAGTTATTGCAGAATAACCCACGCTTGATTTCCTTCTTTGTCTATAGAAAACAAGTCACGTGCCGTGTTAGAATTATTTATTCTCTGTTTGTTTAAAGGTTAATATTATGTTAAACGTGTTTCAGTATTATGGGAAATACTTGCGTACTAGTATGCATCAGTGCGTCAAAAACTGATCAATGCAATTATGGTTTATTCGTTTGCATTCAGTTTGACCAACTGACCTTCGTCGTAACAATGCTATTTTAGTCTGGTCGATTAGGCCCACAAAGTATGGGTGGAAATCTGACGCATGAAAGTTGTACATTTGTTAGAGGATATTATTATACGCCAATAATCGGTGGATGCTTATTTTTGTTCTCGCTACGCACTCAATCGTCAAAGCTATTAGATAGTGTGTCGTTAATAAAATAAACACAAACGGAACATTACGTATTTTTCTTCAGTATGGTTCCACGGGTGTATTTATATATATATCGTTAAAAAATAATTTATAAAAAATAGGTTCATTTCTAGCCATATTAATGCATGTCGGCATTACACTTGGAGTCTGATTTATTTAAGTTTATATCCTCAATACGATTTGTAAAGCAAAATTGCTAATTATATCTTGGTAAAAACGCATTTCCCGGGTCCTTATTGCTATGAAGACTAAATCAACAAACAACAAATTTAATCGCAGCCTTAATTCAAAAATCCCAGCAATCAATTGTATCTGCATACTATATTAATTGGTGTGCGTTGGTGCGTATCTTGCAGCACTTGTAATATAATCCATGTTACAAAATTAATAATAATAATAAATACATATAATTATGAGAATAATAACAAAATATAACACATCTATAACATAATAATGTACAAATACAATAAACTGCGGTAGTACAAATTCATATACATTCGTTTGGGGTGCCCTAAATGTACGTCTTCGTGAATTTTGGAACTTGCTTTAATGATAACCGATGGGCTTATGTTTAAAAGACACGCACACAAATTTGATTCTTAGTAAATAATAGAATGGGTCTTAGTCCTGTGAGATCAAACAATCTGGTTATATTGGAATAGGTTCGGTATATGTTTGGTTGATGGTACGCTAAAAGCGCCTTTGTATTTTCAAAATTATTGTGATTAAACGATGGCCAATAGGCTTATGATGATCAACGTTGGCTATGAATAAACAAATATCAGGTTGTTTGTAAATAAGCAGTTCCAGTGCCTCTACTAAAACCGGGACTTAATCCCAAAAGAAAAACAAGATGGTTTATATATGCAATGGTATATGGTTTGTTGGTGGTGCACTAAAATGTGCTTATGTATTTTCAAAATTATGGTGTTGAAACGATCGCCCATATTGGCTTATGGTGAAAAGCTCGGTGATCACTTTTGGCTATAAGTAAATATTAAATAAATATCAAGTTCTTGGTAGATAACGCCGTTCCCGGGTCTCTACCGGAACCGGGACTTAATCCCGGAAGAACATTGTGGTGGTTATATATAATGGTATGGTGGTGCACTAAAATGTGCTTATGTATTTTCAATATTATGGTGTTGAAACGATCGCCCAAATTGGCTTATGGTGAAAAGCTCGGTGATCACTTTTGGCTATAATTAAATATTTAATAAATATCAAGTTCTTGGTAGATAACGCCGTTCCCGGGTCTTTACCGGAACCGGGACTTAATCCCGGAAGAACTTTGTGGTGGTTATATATAATGGTACATGGTTGGTTGATGGTGCAGTCCGGTGATCATTTTTGGCTATAAGTAAATATTAAATAGAATATCAATATAAAGAAGTTCTTGGCTGATAACGCCGTTTCCCGGAAGAACTTTGTGGTGGTTATATATAATGGTACATGGTTGGTAAATGAAGCGATAAATGGGCTTCTATATTTCCGAAATTACGGAGAATACATGACTGCCAATTGGCTTATGGTAAAATGCCCGTTGATCATCTTTGCCTGTAAATAAATAAATATCCGGTTCTTGGTAGATACGCAGTTCCAGTTTTCAAGTTGTGGTAAAACGATCGCGATTTGGCTTATGGTGAAAAGCCTGGTGATGAATTTAATGTATTAAACAAATCAATAGATTATTCATAGATCTCTACTGATCTGGGGCTTGATCCTGGAAGAACAAAGGTCGTTATTTAATGCTATATAGTTGGCTAGCAGTGCCGTCTTGTTTGCATATACTTGTTTATCAAATATTAAAATAAAGTGGTGTATAGTAACCAAGTGGTCTACGTTGGAAAGCCCGACTTAAAATGTTTGTTTTTATCGATTCATGTACAAGTTAATTGGAAAAAAACACGTACATACAACCGTAACATATATATGTCTTACTGTTCTGCTATATTTCATCACTTAAGTTTGCCGTGGTATTTACTTGTAACATTTAAAAACTGTATTACGTGGCATTTTGTTGTGAGGTTTGAAACTCAACGGCCGAGTTCCTGCTGGTCTGAACCTGTATATTAATCTGGTATTTAAATGTCACGTAAGGAACGTATGAATGATCGGATAATCGGTGATATGGGATGCCTATCATAGGGCAGTAGACGTGGCAGACGGTTCTGATGTAGGCTTGCAATATTTAGGGATCAACATCACTTGGGATTTTAAAAGACGGAATGCGTCTGGAACACATAGAATAATCCTATAATTCGCAATTGCGCTTTAATCAACATATCAACATGCTGTACCTTTGACCACCACTTATGGTGGTAACGAAATCGAGCCCCGATCAATGTTACACATTTCCCATGATTATCGATACATAGTGGGCTACCTACAATAGTTTTTATCTTACGCGATCCAAGTTTACTCCTAAATCTTTCCGCGCATAAACTGGCGCTATGCTGTTAGTAAACATAAATAAATAAATAAATAAATAAGAAAACAAATAGTGAATTTCTGAATAGCGTTACTATTCCTAGATGCGTGAAGTTGCTATATCAAATACCCTGACATTGTTGAATCGCGTGTCTTTTTCAAATCCGATGACACGCACAAGTTCTAGTTAAGATCGTTATCATGTTGAACACTGTCCGGAGCAATCTAGCCTTTTATTTGAGCAAGGTTTCGTTTTTCCAAACCCGATTTTAATTCTTCGTTATTGCTTGTCAAGGCTGGCGTGTGTTCGTGGCCGCTGTGTGGCGGAAGGCCCACTTCCTGCGGCCGTGGTCCTTTTTGGCATAGTTTCCACGAACACACTTCCCGCTTGTCCCGGGGGATAGACATTATGTACTTAAATTTCCCGCCGTTCTCGGGGGAACCTGTATAAGACAATTGATCCCTTGACATTATTATGCCAAACCTTTAAGATAATAAATTGCGTAGTTAAACTGTTTGGCGTTTGTCGTTGAATAATAATGTTTATTCGCTCAAGAATAAACTGTCTTATTCAACGCAAACGCTATTTTCCTAAGGGATCGCCGAAACCTAAACCCCAATTTTATAACCCATCCTACCCAGTCTACTCTTACATATAGACTCGTCCACTAAGTATAAAACCACTGCCCGTGCAAATTGACGCTCTTTTACTAGCTTGTCGCATCACAGGGTAGGTCGCGCTATGGTTTACAGGTTTACATTTACCACCCACCTTCCCACTTAATTTTTTATTGTAACACGATGCTTGCCAGATTTTTGTTATATTCCAGTGTTGTCGAGAATAACGAGCTCCATTAGAAACCCACATCGTCATGGCTGGGACTTAACAGCGTACGGCACACCGTCAGTCTGTCCAATGGTCTACTTAGTTCGGCCCCCGACGACAGGTTCCTGCGTAATTGACTGTAGCAGTTTTAGAGCATTTGCTAGACTTTGATCAATAAACTTTTGTTAATATTGGTTGTTTTCGGGTACAGTTTCCAGAGTTATTTTACCTTCAGTGAAGTTTTATCTCTGGTTTGTACTCTGGCCTTGAAAAAAAAAATTCCCGCCGTTCTCGGGGGTAGTTTCCACGAACACACTTCCCGCTTTTCCCGGGGGATAGACATTATGTACTTTAATTTCCCGTCGTTCTCGGGGGAACCTGTATAAGACAATTGATCCCAGCCTTGACATTATTATGCCAAACCTTTAAGATAATAAATTGCGTAGTTATACTGTTTGGCGTTTGGCGTTGAATAATGTGTCTGTTTATGTCTGGTTCAAAATTGTCACTACCTCTCGGTTTCAGACTCGCCGTAAATAGTGGTATTTTGTTTGTTCATCACTGTTAAAGTGTTAATAGGTTTGCTTTGCTTAATTGAGAAATTGTTTATAAATCGATATTATGTTTAGAAAAAAAACCATAAAGTTATCTTCAGTTCATTAATAGGTGTATAACTTACGTGCGTATGAGAAAAAACTTGATTTTGTGTTTAGTTAATGTTTAGTTTAGGCTAAAAACGCATGAATACTAGTATTAGATAACCAACTTATATAACACAGTTTAACATGTACAATACTTGACATTTAGTTGATTTGTGAAACCAGCCAGACAAATGAAGTTTGGTCAGCCAGGTCCGGGTTAAACTGAAAATGGCTTTATTAGGGCGTGAAGTCTATGATCGGGAGGAAACAAAAGATCTTTTATTTCACTTGATTTACATATGCGAATGTATGTCATTAAAAGGCATACTCAATGTCAGTACGTATCGTGTAAAACAATGCAATGACATATTATGAAACATGACTAAAATGTAAGGTCATGCTTACATTTATACTTAGATTATCTATGTCATCGTATTTTTATAATTCGTGATATATTAACTCACGCAAATCTGGCCTTTATAATTACGCTGTGCGGATAGAAATCAACAACAAAAACTAATAATACACTGTGTTGAATAACAATACGTGTGTTATGTAATTGTTGCAATCGAAATTGCGGCCTATGGATCAATACCATTAACAGTGACATTGATACCGGAAGTGGAAGCCGGGTACAAGGCGCTTGATGGCGCGCGCGATCCAGCCCGGGTCGACAGCGGATGTGCCCAGCGTCGTCACCTCAGCGTCAGATGAACAGGAGTATACGGGTAGGTTGAGTACTGATGCGTTGTTTCTTATATTACTGGCGTTGTTAAGCATCGTGACTAGTTTTCAAATATATAATATACTAGAAATTTAACAACTGATTGCAATAGAAGTATATATTAGACTTTATTCGTCAATTACAAGGGCCCACTTTTCTCTTTCTAAATGTTCAGAAGACGATGGCAGGGGCGTGATTTCTCGCGTTTTCCCGCCTCTTCCCATGTGCATTGCTGTCGTTTGCTGCGTGTTAAACTTCCTGTTAGCCGGTCTACTAGGTACGTCTGTTTCAAGGTTAGCTATAGATCCAATGGACGCGATTCCGATTAAATGAAATAGAAAATCGTAATTCGTCTTTATTACTATGCCAACTGAATTTAGCACGATTGTTTGACGTGCTTAATTAAAGCAGAAGAACCGTTGTTATATGCCCTACCACTTAAGACCTAAATATCCCTCTGTCTGTCTGTTGCTAAACACATACATATTTTAAGCTTTAATTGTTCTTTATTATATGCATTATATTAATATGCGAACGTGTATGTTTTATAGTACGTTAAAGTGGCTTTATTGCACTTTTACACCTTAAGATTTCTGTCTCATGATTGTTACAACTGGCTGCATGATACGACGTCGGAGGGGGGGGGGGGGGGGGGTCGTGGTTGTTCTTTAATACTGTAACAAGTTATAATGTCATTTTAAAAATTACTAGCAAAAATACCAGCACTAATTAACGTTTAAATGATGATCAGTAACATGTATTCGGAATATGTCCTTCTTGGAAGGAGACAATGCGTTTTTTCCGAGAAGCAAAATACTCTCAATAATTTGGACATTACAAAAAAACTCGTGCAAATAACACGAGTGCTTTAATCCCACTCGCTATGGTAGCAGACCACAGCAGACACACACTCTCTCGGAGAAGCGGACGCCTTCTTGATCTCCACCACGCTCAATTCAGAAAACAACGAACCTGCAATCATAAAAACACATTCACTGCACACAAGAGGTCTGAAACTTACATTTAAGTTAAGATAAAAAAGAGCATATGGAACCTGTACAGGTGATACTATTGACAAAAATGAAAGAAAGGCAAAGCCGCAAACAGGGGCTTCACAATCAAATTTTTACCATGTACGAAAGTGGCTGGGGACGAATGAAACGTTATGATAGCCTGCTTTTGGAATAATATTTTTACACGCAAAACATAGCACAACCCATCAAACCATGAATAAATACCACGTTACCAAGTGGTTTTCGCGCAATAATTCACAACGTGACTCTACTAACCATTCCAGCTTAAGAAGAACCCAAAATGCAATATGCCTACCGCAGTTGTCCTTCCTGAGTAACAAAGAACACAAGTATGGGAATAGGTCATGACCCCACAGTTTCGCAATTGAAAATGGTCATATTCTTAGGATTTAATGCAATTTTGGGGTACAATAAGACCTATTACCCTCAAATTTGACATTGAAACCTACCCTTTCCCAATATTTCACTCTTTGACCGTGGCCAATTCGAATATTCTGCTTCCTACCGTGATCTGCTACCTATAGGGTCGATGTTAGCAAGCGTCTGTGGGTTCTGTCTTGCGCCGCCTAATGACATGACGCGCAGCGACAAGTTCCAAGTGTGCTGCGAGGGCTGCTAAATCGGACTCCTGCAGTTTATGCTGGTTCCAATTTTCTTCTTCGGCTGGTTCCTGAGCTGCATGGCTGGGCTGGGATTCATCCAGGACACGCGTGAGAAATCAAACGTTCAATATCTTAAATGAAATGTCTACTCGTATTTTGAGTCGCTTGAACTCGTTCATGTCGTTATATAATTTTTATTGCGAATTTCAAAATTAATATACTCTTATTACGAATGTCAAAATTTACATGCGGTATTTGTAACAGCATGAAGTTCTCTGTGGAAACACATTTTGACTTCATGTGTGTAGTTATATCCTTTTTTGCGGCGTTATGATATATTTCAAGCTTTGTCGACTTGAAACTGGTAGTACAAAACTTCGTCGACAACAACCGCGACACTGAACAGAATTACATAAGAAACTGTGAAAAGCGCCATTCAAAACGTATTTCAATTTTACTTTACGTATTTTAGAGCTTGCTGAATGTTTCTTTATAGATACATTCTACAAAATGCTTACCCAAGGTCATGACGCAACAGGACTTGTTTCTGACAGATCTGAAATGACCGATCCCGAGAATTGCATGCGAAGCAGGGGCGCCGCTCTACCTCTCGCAAACGCTCGCGTCGTTTCTGTTCAACCGGCCGCCTCGATGGTGCATCTGTTGCGACTTCTGTCCTACAGCGAGCGTAGCGTGACACCACCTCCATACAGCGAGGACGCCACCCCAAGGGCCTCCAAATATGTGACTCTCATTCCTCGTGCCCCTCACGCTGCTTAAGCCTCAAATCGATAGAATAGTAGTTGGCACTATTCATACACAACATTAAATAAGCTATTTATGTAGGCTATTTTTTTAAGTCAAAATATATTTTAATTTACGTTTACACGTATTATCGAACATTACAGTCTGCAAATACATCATTTAATATTGTTTCAGCATTCTTAGTCAAAACCATCAACGTCACTCGAGTTCTAGTGGGAGGCGTCATTCCCTCATAACGCTGATATCTGTCGTGCCTGCGGACGGGGCGCTTGTCGTCCCCGTCCGCTCCCCGCCGCCGCCCTATAGCGAGATCGACATGCTCCGATGAAGGACCCGCGTGTGTGGTTGAACTCCTGGTTTTTCTAGTCATTTTTTATGTATCGGCCTCTCGCGTATGGCCATGACTCCAATACTACTGGAAGGTTACTAGTTGTTGGTAATCGAGTATAGTACCGTATACGGCAAACGCCGCGTTCCAAACGCTTACATGGGTATTATATTTAGTTCTCATTATGAAACGCTATCTACAGTGAAAGTTGCTAAACACATTCTACGAGAGACTAGTGATATGGTAGATTATTGTGTAGCAAGCTCATACCAGCGACCAATGGTTGTGAAGTTTGTTACCTATACACCATTATAGGGAAGCGGCCTTTGGGCATATGTGACCTCATCGCTACGCAATGCATAAAGATTAGCGCTAAATGAACTGCCATGGTTAAGTGTTGGTTTTGAAGATTAAATAACTCTTAATCTCACGGTCAGAGAGTAAACATTGCTTGATTCTGTAGCATTGGCGAGCATTAAAATACAAAATTATAATGCGACACAACAAATCTTTTGCAATATTGTTTTAAGAAATTTGAACTTGATAACTTGTTATTTATGTACATGTGCCAGTTTGATGTCATTTGTAAATAGCTAGTTATCTTATTGTCATTCTACATATACATACATAGTTATATAAATATTTAAATTGCTGAGTCTTCAATATTGTGGCTTTGTAAGATATATACGCAAGGTCAAACAAAGTTGCGTAGCGAAAATCCCTACACTACCTAGCGAAACCGACCCGACCTGATACTACCTTATGAAACTGACTTCAAAGGACCCGATACTATCGCTCGATTTGTCATTGTCGGCTCGGGTACTACTGACATGTACCCCGGGTACTCTAAAGTATAGTTGTATGTACACCGGGTACGGTTCATATACTTAATCGTACCCGGTCGATATTAGACTGTACCCGAGTTGTATTCCCGCCCAAAATCCGATGTCGTAAAACGCGCTACCGACTATCTTAAACAAACTTCTCTTTAAAAAAACTGCATCAACATGCTTTTTGAGTTTGAGTTTCGATAATTTAGAGGCCATTTTACAGAAAATTGGCATAAATGTGAATATTATTAATTTAAAAAAAGCCGACAACGACTGATTAAGCGTTAAATTTACCTGGTACGTTTTAGTATATTTACCGTAACCGGGGTACATGTAAGTATACTTATGAGTACCCGGGGCACATGTATGTAGTACCCGTGCCGACAATGACCATTCGAGCGATACTATCAGCCCTTTTCGACTCGATAAAGACCCGACCCCTTTGTTACCCGACCTTTGCACACCGGGCACAGGTTTAGCTTTTGAGGTCGCCTTTCGTCCGTTGTATGTCGTCCGTAAACTACAAAAAGCCAAAGATTAATCCTCATTCTTTAAATAACGACAGAACTCTCTTTTGATGTCGATTTTTCATTGTTTGCTTAACATGTAACAGACATTTTCGATTTGAAATCTTCGTATTTTCAATTTAAAGGCCAGTTCTATTTGATATTCAAATAGTTTAAATAGATCTTTGCGATTGCAATATCTTTTAGAAACTAAAAAACAAATAACGTATTCATAAAAAAACACACACATAAATTTGTTATGTTAAAGAAGACTGCATCAAGATTACTAGATTTTACATTTTTATTGGGATCATTTTGTTCGCAAAAGTTGTGACATCGCAATATTCTCTCAATTTTGAGTCAACACATATAATATATGATAAAGTTGCTGCTTCACGTGAACTTTGACATTCTGTATAAATAAAGTATGAAATCTGTGTTATTCTTTATGCTATAATTTCATTTTTTCCCTGTAACATTTGTTTTATATGTCATACCTTTTAAAGTAAATCATTAACTCTTATGTGTTCCATAACAGATTAATTAATCTTATAAGCACGCATACAAACAAATAGTTACTACCGTTGTATTATGTACGTTTAGGTTCCTTGATAGATTTGGGGTCGGTTACAGCGAATCCCAATATTCTGTTAAATGCCCAATTTTTACAGCGTATTCTAATGTTCTGTTAAATGTCCAATGTTTACAGCGTATTCTAATGTTCTGTTAAATGCCCAATTTTTACATTGACCTGTAAGCCATGGTTATTCAAGCGGAAATAGACGAGTAGAATAAACCTAAGCATTGTTGTAAATATCAGCAACATCAAATAATTTCTAATCGTCAATATGAATCATGTACAAATATTAAATTCAATACTTAAATCAAAACCTCTTCATTATGCCCCACTTCGAAGAAGATGGGGTATGTTGTCGGTCGGTCTGTCTGTCTGTCCGTCTGTCTGTCTGTAGACCAGTTCGTTTCCGATCAATAACTCGTCAACGGATTGACTAATTCGCTTGATACATGGCATGTTCATTGGCCTTGGAAAGTAAATGACCCCTTTTGAAATTGGGCTCCCTAGGTCAAAAGTCAAGGTCACCGTCACAATAAGTGTGAAAATCGTTTCTGATTAATAACTCTACAACGGATTGACCGATTTGGCTTGATACATCGCATGTGCTTTGGCCTTGGACACTAGATGACCCTTATTGACATTGAAGTCACTAGGTCAAAGGTCAAGGTCACTGTCACAATAAGTGTGAAAATCGTTTCCGATCAATAACAAGTCAACGAATTAACCGATTAGCTTGATACTTCACATGTGCTTTGGCCTTAGACAGTAGATGACCCATATTGAAATTGGGGTCATTAGGTCAAAAGTCAAGGGCACTGTCTCAATTAGTGTGAAAATCATTTCCGATCAATAACTCGTCAACGAATTGACCGGTTGACTTGATACTTAAAATTTGCATTGGCCTTAGACAGTAGATGAACCCTATTGAAATTGGGGTCACTAGGTCAAAGGTCAAGGTTACTCTCTCAATAAGTGTGAATATCATTTCCGATCAATAACACGTCAACCAATTAAACGATTGGCTTGATACTTCCCATGCACAATGACCTTGGATAGTAGATAACCCATATTGATATTGGGGTCACTAGGTCAAAGGTCAAGATCACTGTCACACTTAGTGCGAAAATCGTTTCCAATCAATAATTCGTCAATGAATTGACCGATTGGCTTAATACTTCAAATGTACATTGGCCTTGGACAGTAGATGACCCCTATTGAAATTGGTGTCACTAGTTCAAAGCCCTGTTTGGGGGCATGTGTCTCCGACCTCGGAACTCTTGTTTCAATTCGTATTAGTCTAAGTGAAAGTAACTTAATAAAAAAAAATAATTCAAACACGTGTATGCATTTCTTCACTTTACTTTTGTCCCACGTAAGCTAATACGATCGTTTGTGTGCGTGTGTGTGTGTGTGTTTTTCCAGCAACAGCATCAGTCCACGTTGCCATGATAAACATATCCGCATGGTATTTAAATATGAGGATGCAATCTATATTTCCAGTCACCAATTTAAGGCTTTATTAATAATTTAATTTAATTAAAAAACGAAACCCAATATGTTATTGTGTGGCATTTTTATACTTTTTGGACCATAATGTTATTACCATCATCATTATGTTTTTTTTTTTGTTCACCGCACCATCATTCTGACCATAAAGCAGATGAATTTGCTGATAAGCCTCATATTGTCCTATACTGTTTGCCTACATGCTTCATTTCATTATAACGTTCATATGTATGTAAAGGCATGCTCGCTTTTATTGTGAGCACATTCTTATATGATCTCGATAATATTTGTTTCATTATATATTGAATAACTCATACATTGTTAAAGGAACAAAAGAAAATGAATATGCAATTTTTTTTCATTCATTACGGATACTTTTATGAAATTTTACGCATGCAGTTTTCAAATGATTAAAGCATTTAAAAAAACGCACACAAAAAACTTTTTGCCAAGAATAAATCGTATAATACAACCGAAATCAGAGTTTTACATTAAAAAACAATTATGGTGCATTTCTGATAAAAGCGTTTCAACAGTTCAGTATACAAATATTCCCGAACATACATTTACTTAAGGATTTCATTGGTTTTAAATGTTTTGTTACTAAAAAGCAGTTCAACCGTTAGCAATATAATTAAGACAAACACGTCAAAAATGTCGTACATAATATACCCTAAAATTTGTAAAGGTAAAATCCATATATACCCATTTATCTTATTGAAGATTTAGTTGTTTGATTTTTATTAAATATGCCAAAACATAATGTTTCGTGGATCCACTTGAGTGTCACGTTTCCGTACACTGCGGTGTTAGCACTAACACTGCATCATCTTTCCGTCAACGTACAGGTGCAGGGATAAGTGTAGAAATCATACAACATAAATTTGAGCCCCGCCCTGTACTCTGCTTGAACACAGTTATTATCTAAACAAAACATCATACATTCGAAGACCGTATTGAAACGATACTTCCTCGGTCCTCGGTGTCCCGTAAGAACTCCTCTTTCCACCGAGTATGAAGTAACACATCCTGAAACACACACGGATATTCAGAATTTACAAATGAAGTATGATAATATACGAAATGGTATCATATAAACACTAAATATAACTTACTTGGGTATAAAGTCAAAATGCTAAACACGTTACTAGAGAAATATATGCATTTACGTATTAGACTACCGGTATATATACATAAATTACGCAGTAGGGATGGGGGAATGGCAATGGGAGATTACGTTAAATATATATATATATATATATATATATATATATATATATATATATATATATATATATATATATATATATATATATATATATATATATATATATATATATATATATATATATATGTATATATATATATATATAACTTTATAGTGTCATATAAAATAATTGCATTTAAGATTATGTTTTATAATCGCTATAAATGTTTTACCAATATACATATAATGTAAACATGACAAAACTACAAATCGGTTGTAAAAATATAATGTTTAAATATAAAAATGACCTCTCTGTTGAAGAGTTATTGATCTATTTTCCAATTTAGTTTCATCATGTTGGAACAAGTAGAACTGACTTCGCCGTTGATCATGTACAGTCACTTGGCGTGGTATGCATTTGTCAAAAATTGTGCTCCTTGTAACTCCAATATCAACTGATATGATCTGAAGTAAAGGTAAAAAGTTAAAAACATCAGCACACTGGTGAACTATAGCGTGTGTCTATTTTCACGTGCGCGAAGCACTTTTCATTTTTCAAAAGATATTTGACGATAGTTATTTGCTTTGATTGTTATAATATGTTAAATGTATAACATATAAATGTCATGATAATTGTAAGTGAAAAATAGGCTCGATAATTTGAAAATGTATCTAGCAAAAATAAAAAGATAACGAGAAATGAAATCAAATGAAATCAAATTCCAAACGTGACTATTATAATTGTCATGTTGTCGAACAAAAGATGTATATACACGTGATTTACTTGTGCATGTATATTATATTTAGTTATGTAGCATATTCGTCAGTGTACATTTTTATGAACACTCCATAATAACTGTACCGGTACATGTAAAAGTAGATGTGGCATTTCAATATAAATGATATTGCTTCTAACGAAGAAACTTATACTTTACTTTAATATCGAGGACCAAAAATACCTGTTAATTAATCACAGCGTATTTTAACTCTGTTTTGAGAGAACAGTAACTACACCATGAAGTCCATACACATCTGTTACTACAACTTACAGTTCCAACATCAGGAAGGAACATGTTTTTGTCTTCAGTGCTATTGTGATCGAAGCGTCCAGGAAGCCCTATATTCCCAGTGTCCCCAGCTGTTCCTTTCAGCCTTATGTACACGTTTCCGTCTGTACCAGCTCCAAATTTATCAGCAGTGACAACGCGTATCTTATAATTAGTACCTTCAATAAAACACCAACATTTACGGGTAAACACATTGACAGGAGTCGGGTATCTCTAGAAAAAAGGTAAATGAAGGATATAAAAACACAGTGTATACCAAGATGATCACATCCACAGCTCTATTGCCATTATGGTTAAACTATACCAGCATAAGAAGTATATACGAACTTTGTGACCCATTTCACTTTGGAGACCCTTAAAAATATGTTCGGTAAGGTCCTTCAACAATATGTTCATACTGCAAGGCACAGTTTGCCTTGCAATGTTCCCTGAGATAACAATTAGTATTCTCTGGCATAATTAGAATACAAGAGGAACTATATGATTGGCTACGAACCCATATTACTCGGTACCTTTAAATCTGAAAAGTATTTTGGTAAACAAAATACAAATAATTTTAACCGATTTTAGAATAATGCATAATATGTGTACCATGAATGAACCAATTGACATTCCATGTGTTCAATGGTGAGACATGAATTGCAAGCACATAAACAAAGAGAGTAAGTTGGTTCCTTTTTCCTAGTTCCTTAATTCCTTATTTAAATAAGGAATAAGGAACTGCTCCTTATTCCTTATTCACGAGTAACAAATTTATTATAGGATTTAAAGAAAAATAATGCAATCGTTTCTGAAGTAAAACAAAACAAAATAACTCGAATACATTTACTGTATGCATTATTTTAAATATTCATGTTTTTTATTTGCGCTTGCATAGGATTTCTTGTTTAAACCGAACCGATATTTTTTATTCGAATACTAACTTCACATCAACAAAACCTAAAGCATACACTATTATTTTACATGTATGTGATATAAAAGTGCAATCTTATAAATTTAAACATGTTTGTTTTATTTATAATCCAGTTCCTTACTCGCGGCTGAATAAGTAAAAAGGAACTAGTTCCTTATTCCTTATTCAAGCCGAATAAGGGACTGGCATTATATTACTTAAACATCAATGAAATTGATCCAAAATTAACCACATATAAATGAACATATTATTGATATATTGGTTGTATATGTACAATAATTAATAAGTTTTAAGTAATGATAATCAAGTTCATTATTAAGTTTGAATAAGGAACTCGTTCCTTATTGAAATCGAATAAGGAACTGAAATGTTTATTCTTTAAATTATAAATCAAAATGAACAAACGAGACGAATAACTCAACGAAATTATGGACTCTGAATACGGAATTGGTGTTAAGTTAGTTCCTAATTCGGAAGCCTGAATTTCGGACAATCACTTTCGGATATGTTATATATTAGATGTTGTGTGTGTTATTTCAGCTTGATTAAATTACATAGACGTATTATGCCACATTTCTTTTTAAAGTCTTCTTGACGATAAACGCTGAAAACTAGTATTATGAAGACGATACTAAGAAATGGTATTGCTTAACTCAAACAAACATTAACATTAACCAAAGAATACTAAATATCAATGAAAATCATGGTATATGTAGGTTCGAAGTTAAAAATATTGATTGAAATATATGTGTACCTAGTTTTATTAAATAATAACACAGTTCCTTATTTAGTTCGAATAAGGAATAAGGAACTGGTTCCTTATTCAAATCGAATAAGGAACTGACATTTTGATACTAAGCAAAATATTAACATGAACCAAAGAGACCAATAAATCAATGACGCTAATTGTAAATGTAGATTGGGTATCAAAAACATTAATTGCACTACACCTCTTTTATGTTTCATTCAATGATAACCTAGTTCCTTATTCGGATTGAAAAAGGAATAAGGAACTGGTTCCTTATTCCTTATTGAAATCGAAAAAGGAACTGGCATTTCATACTTAACAAAATATTAAAATGAACCAAAGAGACCAATAAATCTATGAAAATCATTTTAGATGTAGGTTGGTTATTAAAACAATTAATTGCAGTACATTTCTTTTATGTTTCATTTAATGATAACCTAGTTCATCATGCAAATTAAAAAAGGAATAAGGAACTGGTTCCTTATTCCTTAATCAAATCGAATAAGGAACTGGCATTTTCATACTTAACAAAATATTAAAATTAATCAAAGAGACCAATAAATCAATGATGTGCTGCACTTGATGTTTTTGTTACCCAACATGTGACGAAGCCCCGTTTAAGTTATATCACTTCAACTAGATATTTCTTCTCACTTTTAATGACGATGTGTTCATTACGTCATCGAGTAAGTTGTTCGTGAACAGTACAGGGGCTCGAAGTCTAAGTTTACGATCTCAAATGTAACACTTATTTTGACACTTATTTTGTGTTTTTTTACCTCGATAGTTTTATGTCGACTAATTGTTATGTGCTATGATTTTTTCATGTAATTTAGGATGTCCTAATATTATTCGTGTGCTGAATGTACCGAATGAGTCAGACCAAAAGAAAGAAGGAAACCAAAAACCTATGGGAATTAACCTCTCATAAAGTATTTACGAAAAATGATGATAATGACCGACGGAGTTATAGATAAAGATGATGTGCACAATTCTTGCCGTTTCAAAAAGAATCGGCGTCAAGATTAAGTACATAAACGTCTCCAAAAAGAATTCAGCAACCTGTACCTACCAAGAATGAATCACCTTCGTGGTTCTATTTTTCACAACAATGTCTACTTGCTACAATTAAAGTGTTAGGTCAGTTAAATTAATAGGTGTTTTAGTTTATCTGCCACCTGAGCACGAAGTGTTCAATTTGAGCTATTTTGGAGAGAGTCTCAACGGTATCCGACGTAGTTTATTTTCCATCATGACGTCCGTCGTCAACCGTTTGCTACCAAAACAATCTTAACCCTAATCGTTTGGCAGATTTTCATTAATCATCACGGGAAAGATCATTGGGTGACCCTCTTTTATGTTTTTTTTCAAGTCGATCAAGTATTCTGTATATGTAAGCCACCAGAGATAAGTGGTGGTCATCTACCGAATTTACTGTGTGATCAAAATACTTGTTACCTACTTGTTAGGGAATCTGCATACATTTCATTGTTATGTGGGAAAATGGGCCTTTTCTGGGATTAAACCATCTTGCTTATTGTTCGTAGTATAAACTCATCATTTCCTTCCTAAGATTTAGCTAGTGTTACCTAAATGAGAATCCAGGTTATCGTTTCAAGGCCATCATTGCAATTTCGTTCATAATACTAAACTAACCATTTTTGCTGGTGCAGCACTTGCCTATCTTCTGTTCATAAAATGTCATTTAAATAGGCTTACAGTTTACAGTGAATATGCACAAAAAAGATTTGCTTTAATAATTTTTTAATTATCAGTTCCTGATATCTTGGGCAAAAAGATAAGAGTATTAGACAAGAGAAACATGATGGTAAAAAGCGCTCATCTAAGAACAAGGTACACCAATTATTAAAAGCTTGACATTGCGACCTAGTGCTCTGTTGTAGAAGAAAAAGGAACAACAGAACGGTTCACAGTTATGACAGGAATGAAGCAGGGTCGCTGTATGTATTATAGGATTTCTCTTCCATGATGTAATCGACTAGGTCATGTAGAAAACTGTGGAATATCAGAGAACTGTAATCTGATGGAACATTACAGCTATTCTGGAGTATTTTGACTTTGCAGACGATATCGCACTGGTATCATCAACAATCAAACATCTACAACCTAAGACAATAAAACTGGAAAAACATACAGCTAAAGTTGGACTAACGCTTGACACTTAGAGATGCAAAGTCATGAAAACCAACAGCAAGAATGAAGACATAGTAAAGGTTTGAAACAACGAAGAAGAAGAGGTGGAAAGCTTCCTGTATCTGAGCGCAACTGTTTAAAGAAAGATGGAGGCATGGAAGATCATGATGTAAAGAAAATAACATCACTGGAGAGCACATAGTTTGAACGGTTATCAATCAACTGATAAGCCCGTGACACTGGCAGAAAGATCAAACTATCCCTGTTCAATAGCCTTGTCTTTTCAGTTCTATTGTATGGAAGTGAAAGATGGAAACTAACAAAGGTCAGAAAAGAGAAACTAGGTACATTCCAAAACATTTTTTCAATACGGTTTTAGAGACAGCGGAAGCATGAATAATCAGAGAAAAGGTAAGAAAAATGATGAAATTGGAATTAGAATGTAAGGAAAAAAGACGGAATAGAGGGCAATGCTGTTGACATTTGAGTGGACACCAGAATGCTAAGAAAAAAAGAGGCCGACCGAAATCTAAGTGGCGGCACGTGGAAGAACTGGAACGGAACTGTGCAGGCTTCAACACACGGAACTAAGCAAGACATGCAGCTGCAGGTGGGTGGGCAAACAGGCAGGAAGACAGGCAGGTAGATGTAAAAATATTCCACTTACTTTCTAAACAGGAAACAGAGTCATTCCAGCCGGTTGCATTGCATTCTATCAGTGATGAGCCTTTTAGTGTGTAGCCTGGATTACACTGCACTGTAGCCTGCTGCCGGTAATTAGTGCCCCTAGGGGCGGTGGCAACACCATTGGCTGGAGAAGCACTACCACAGTCTAAAGTTAAAATATATTGCAAGGTTAATGTGAAACAAGACAAATCTGTCTTATAAACTGAATTATATACAAGTTGATTAACTTCGAAGTTTTATTGAAAATTAGTATAACGTTTGCTAAGATAAAAAATGCAAAGGAGTATGTGACCAATATAAATGTAATAAATGCAAAATAAATCTTAATCAAGAGATCGAAACTAGGGGTTCCCCACTTTACACTTATTCCTAAAATGTGTGCTAGGTCCCTAGGTTTTTCGATAAAACAAAATGTCTACTGTACATAAGCATCTAACCCTGGTTGATAACACACTGACAGCTATACTTTATGACGTGGCAATGCTTTCAAGTATGTTTCAAATGGATATGGACTTAATATTGGCAAATAGAGGGGAACCGGGTCAAGTTGCTGAGTTGGAAGAATGCTGACAACTTAGTGATAAGTGGTGAAATCCTTTCAACGGCCATTCCTCTTATTCAAGTAGTGCAGTAGAACGTTACTGGCATAAGTGTACACTGAGTACTGGCTAAACCAGCTAATCCAGGCAAATTACGAGTTGGTAAACTCATCGCCGTGAAGAAACTAAAATACTGTTAAGGAAAAATCCAACTTAAGGAACAGACACGAAGTGTCAGCAATCTGAATGTGTTCCATGACTTAATCATGTACAGAACATCCTTACCATACGGGTTACAAGTGGCTGATTCAGACCAGTCCGAGTCAGCGTTGCATTTGATGATGCCCGTTCCATTCAGTAAATAACCATAATTGCAGGATATTTAAACAACAGTTCCATACGTTGTTGCTGTGGTATTAACTGTACCATGGTCTGGTGTTGGGTCCCCACAATCTGAAGAGTAAACTTGTCAAAATAATTAAACCTGATTAGTGAATTCTGAGCTGTTTTTAATGGGTCAGAATACACAAAATACATCTACAATTTTATTGCATATTTCATATTGCGACATCGGCATGAATTAACAATTGTTTGCAATACATAAACCTCAATATCAAAATGAAAATAATGATGTTTTCAATTTATTGTGTAGAAGAAACGGCACCTTTGAAAATATGTACATCAAAGAATATACAGTGCATGAATTAAACAACTAAGGATTTGATGCTGAAAAAGGCCACACGGTGATGGGTCTTTTAATAAAAATGTAAAATCAAAACTGGTATGAAGCTTATGACGAGACAGTGATGAAGACAGTTTTGAAAATACATCATGATGATTATACGGGTGTTGATTGTGACTGTGACTTTAACAACGATGAAGTTCTTGTTGTTTATAATGATGTTACATAATTATGATGATGACGATGCTGATGTTGTCATTGTTGTGGTTGATGATTATGACCATGATCATACTGGTTATGCGTTCACTAACATCAACAGAAACCCAAAGTTCTATTGACATTGAATTACCGACATAAACTTTATTGCTTTAATACTTCAGTTTATTGTGTAACTTGTTTAGAGATTAGCATTTAAAAGACGTAAACTCAGTTTAACAGCAAGAACTGTTTTGTGGAAGAGACCGGTTCGACAAGCCCGTCCTGACCCAGAATGCAGTGGTTGCCGGGAAGAAGTCTTCAGTTCCGGTCCTAGTTTTCCCTGTGTAAAGAGGTCTCAACGATCTCCTCGGGAAGCTGTGACAATCCTAAGTGATTGCGATTGCAAGTGACCCCATACGTTGACGAAGTGTAGGTACAGACTCTGTTTTATTGTCAATATTACAACAAGTGGCGCTGCGAGCTTAAAATCTATTCGTATTTTCCATTTCTATTTCGCCATCGTTTGCAAATTATTTGTCAGCCATCTTGAATTTTCATGTTTAAAATCCCTGTTTGTCCGTTATTTAAAGTAATTAGTCAGTAACTTTAGGTCATAAAGTCCTCATTTACAGTAATAATTCACTAGTATTTAGCCTTTTCCGGAACTCAGGCTTTTTACTATCTTTACAAGTGTGTTTCATATTTCGTCAACGAGCGTGTAATCGAACCGTGTAATTGCCTTTCTAAATGTAGTCTATATGTAACTAGTTATCTCCAGGTTGTTGAATTGCATTTGTATTTCAGATTTGGTTTCCCACAAACGTTATTATATTTCAGGCAGCTGCTAGCAATTACCAACTGCATTATATTCTAGTTTGGAAATTTCACTTTCACTTTCGTTAACGAAAACGGAAATAAGAATTGTTACTGGAGGCTACACCACAATAAACATATTAAGTAATACATTTTTCTTCTCGGTTAATTTCACTAAAACTGCTGTATGTACTTCTGTACTTTGTCCGCTGGTCACTTGCTGTATTTTATTCACTCGGTGAATTTTGTTTCACTTTGTAAATTTTGTTCACTCGGTGATATTCAGATGATATTTTTCACTTGGAGATACCTGGTGATATTTTGTTTCACTGCGTGATTTTATTCACTCTGTGAATTTTGTTTCACTCGGCGACATTGGCATCACTGCGTGACATTTTCACTCGGTGATATTTTTTTTAGTGATTGTATTCATTTTATGACATTTTTATTTTTTTTAAAGAATTTCCATTATACTACAGTCTATTTTGTGTGTCTATTCCGGATTGCTACTTCGGTATTTCTCGAGTTTAGGAATAAAATAAATTAAAAAGCACACATTTTGAGTTTATTTTTGTTTATTCAGGATTGCTACTTCGGCATTTCCCGAGTGTAAAGTGTAGTACACATTTTATGGTTTGTTTCTATCCCTGACAATGGCCACCTATAGTCCTACGGTCGATATAGATCCGGGTAGGGAGAGCAAGGTGGAAAGTAGGGGCAGTCGTACCCGGGGTACCCCATGCAAATGTATCCGGATATGCACCCTGGTCGTTGTCAGCCAGGTCATCCTTACCCTTATGATTGGATGGGAGGGCCAGGGGGATATTTGTACCCACTCATGCCGCCAATGCCGCAGAGGTATGGGGCTACGCCACAGGTGGTGCCAGAAAGGGCACAACGGAATGATATCAAAGCTTTCAATCTTTGCCAAAATCATTATCATACGATGGCAAAGGGAGCTGGAAAGCTTTACTGACAAAGTTCGGGAAGTTAACCCCAATCTTTGAATGGGCTAAGGAGGAGAAGAGAGTATCTCTGTTTGTGTCTGACGGATAGAGCCAGCAAGTTCTACGCACTAAGTACGGATAGGCATGTAGAGATGACCTATGCGGAAGTGGTGGAAAAGTTTGAGAAGCCGTTTGGTTACCCTACATTTCCAGAGACAGCAATAGTAAAGTGGTATAGTTCTAGCCAAGGGGAGGAAGAGTATTTAAATGACTGGGCAGACCGCGTATTGACTCTTGCTGGCAATGCTTTTCTGGATTTACCAGATGGGTTCAATGCTTTGGGGAAATGGAAAAAGAAGCGGGAGAGCAGGTGGTTAATCAGCGGCCGCGGTCTATAGAGCAGGCTATAGACAAGCTGAAGTGGGCAATTCATACACGTGATTTGATGTATGGGCAAAGAGCCGTACGCAAGGTCGGCCACACGGCAGAGAAGGAGGTCAGTGAAGATAGCCCTTGTGAAAAGTGTGAGGCATTGGAGGCCAGGGTTGAGAGGCTGAAGGAAAAAATAGATGAGATTATAGGGAAGCTTGATGAGCTCCTAACAAGGCAGAACAAGACCATGGTCCCATCTCCAGGCCAGCTGTGTGTTGGTTGCAAAAAACACTACAGTTGGGAGATGACTGTCTCAAGTCATATGACCAGACACAGTGGTCGGTCAGCACTGATGGTGTTTGTAGTGAGGATATTATGCCTGGCGGAGCGAGATGTCAAACTGCTGCCATAGATCTTGGTGTCGAGGACACGAGATTGGTTATGCAAGAAGGCTGCAAGAAAACACTACAGTTGGGTGATGACAGTCTCAAGTCATATGACCAGACACAATTGGTGAGTCTGCACTGATATTATGCAGGAAGGTTGCGAGAAAACACTACAGTTGGGAGATAACAGTCTCAAGTCATATGACCAGACACATTGGTTAGTCAGCACTGATAGTGTTTGTAGTGAGGAGATTATAACTGGCGAAGGGAGATATCAAACTGCTGCCATAGATCTTGGTGTCGATGACACGAGATTGGTTATGCAGGAAGACTGCAAGAAAACATTTCAGTTGGGAGATGACAGCCTCAAGTCATATGACCAGACACAGTGGTCAGTCAGCACTGAAAGTGTTTGTAGTTAGGAGATTATACCTGGCGGAGGGAGATGTCAAACTGCTGCCATAGATCTTGGTGTCGATTACAATAGAATGTTTATGCAGGCGACAGTAGTTGATTGATTTAAACGACTACGGGTCAGTATAGGCGGCCCTGAACTGACCACTATAATGAAGGGCCAAAAATTGTTAGCGGGAAAAAGAACAGCGCCTGGCGGTGCAGTCAAAGGTTAGGGGACCTGTTGACAGGGCTGATTAGGCGATTGATATTGCCAGTATAGGTCGTTCAGATTATTGAAGCAACTGGCCTATGATAATGATTTCTGTTTTACACAGAAGTGACTGATGCATGGAACTAAGCCTCCTAATGGTGAGCGCGAATCGGTGGTTCAGTGCACATGCACTAAATGAGATTGTAGCGACGGTTTGAAGAGAGGTCGATTGCAGTGACCGGTTAAATAACACACCCAATGGTGGTTCAGCCGTGCGATGCAATCAATTGGTTGAGCAATGTAAATGTGGTAGGCTTTGTAGGAAGAACCAGAAGGCTCCTTTTGGGGCTAACTCTGGTTGTTGGTAGAGGAGGTGTTAGTTCCTGTATCGGGTTAAGTTCCGAAAATCAGGCGTGGAGGAGCTCCCGTCTATGCCTACAAAGGTACAGGCGAGGCGGAGGTGATTGTGTGGAGAATGCCATTTTCATCTGATTGACAGGTGAAGGCAGAGTTCAGTTTGATGGTTCACTCGAACCTTGTTAGGCTGAGGGGAGTAAAATAGTTTCCGGTTTGGGAGAAGTAGAAATTATTGGAATGAATGGCTAGAATTATTTGAATATTTGGTTGAATGGTCTCTATATTGTTGACAGTTTGCAATGAGTGTGAAGAGATTGTATGTTGATGGATCGGCAACAACTTCTTGAAACATAAGAATCTTTCTAGAATTGGAATAATATTTCAGTTACTTTGCAGTCTATTGCTTGTCGGACAATATTGCCATTAAATACAAGAGAAAATATCATATGCTACCTTTCTTATTTGAAAAGTACACACAAATTGAAAAGGCAGAGTATGGTTTTAGAAATACTGCCAATTGTTATGATGTCCTTAATTGATAGTGGACCATGATTGCTGAGTGGTAATTGGTGAAGGCGTGATTCCACATTTAGCGTTCAGAACAACTGAGAAACATAACTGAACAATAATTGACACCTATATTTGTATAAAATTGTGGGCTGTAAATTGTATGGACTATGGGTTGAATTGTGCAGGTTGTTTATCATTATGTAACAAGAAATCTACCTAGTTGTCGGCACTTAAAGTCGATATAGGATGAAATAATGATATGGACCGGGCTTCAGATGTTAAATTTATAGTGTGTGCCAATGCTTGATGGGTTGAGAATGGGGTTTTTTTAGTGCTGGTTTTAGTATTGATGCTATCCCAAATAAAATATTAGATTGGATAAGGGTTGTGTGTTATGTGAGTAGTACATTGCAAGGCCGAACATAACCTTGCTGGAGAGGCCATCATCATCTCTGATTCGGAGATGAAGGCGGAAGCTCCACTCGAGGTTTTACCGGAGTCTCGGCAGGCGGAGGGTGCTGATAATGTTCGGCTCTCCTCTGAGGTTGAGGACTCCGGTGGAATGTTGGACAGCGCGGAAGGCAAGGAGATGAGGGTGACGTGGGATTCGGCTCCAACCGGAGCGGACACGATACTCAGTCTCAGAGATAGAGACGGATAGGCCCTGGTCCGTCTTTAGTTGTGGTGGAGACTGGGGGTGAGGTATTAGATGGAGAGGCGGTTTGGTGGAGTGGGTGCTCGGATTGGTGGGAGGAGGATGTGATCCGAGAGTGGGAGTGGCCTAGGAATGCTGCGCCATCCGCATTTGGTTGCCACTTCCACTGGAACCACACTTAAAGTAGTCGGTAATTTTTAGAATCTGCTTGGGCCTAAAATACCTTAAATTTTGGTAAGGCATTACACAATTTGAAGTTTAGTCTTAGATGGGGATTGCAAAGCTGAATTTGGCTAGGAAGGGGGGCTTGTTAGAACGGGAAGGAGTGTGGTAGACCGATTCGACTAGCCCGTCCAGACCCAGAATTCAGTGGCTGCCGGGAAGAAGTCTTCAGTTCCGGTCCTAGTTTTCCCTGTGTAAAGACGTCTCAACGATCTCCTCGGATAGCTGTGACAATACTGAGTTATTACGATTGCAAGTGACACCATACAGCGACGAAGTGTATGTACAGACCCTGTTGTATTGTCCATATTACAATAGTTTGATTTAAATCTTATTTGACCTTTCATCTAATATACATTATCAATCAGGAGATGTAATTGGAATTTCAATCAATAAGTGAATATACAACCATAGCTTTACGTTAACAATATAATTATAATATTCCACTTATAGTTACTTTGTAAAACACATGAGACGGAGTCATTCCAGCCGGTTGAATTGCACTCTATCAATGATGAGCCGTTTAGTGTGTAGCCTGGGTTACATTGCACAGTAGCCTGCTTCTGGTAGGTAGTGCTTTTGGGGGCTGTTGCCACACCATTGGCTGGGGCAGCGCTACCGCAGTCTTCAGTTGAAACATATTACAATGATAAACAAAACAAATAAATTGATAGACTTATACACTGAAATAGGTACAAATAGATACACTTTTTGTTTTCGATAAATTAGTATTTAGTTTGTGATGATAAATATATAATTATAGGCATATTGAATCGGAATGAATGCAATAAATTCAGAATTAATCTTAATAAAGGGATTGAAACAAGTGGTGGACGACTAGAAAGAAATTCTATAAAAAAAAAGCTCGGGCCAGATTTTTAGACCAAACAAAAATGTCATCTGTACAAAAAAAACTATATTCAAAGAATAATGATAATAATGACTCATCATGGTAAACTTGTTAGTTTATAGCTGTGGTTGATAGCGCACTGACAGGTTGCTATAGTTTAAACGTCCCTGAGCTCTGCTCTAAAAATGTGTCGACGAACGACACAAGTGTAGAGCAGTTGTCAGTTACTGGCATATGTATGTACACTTGTGTCGTGGTACAACCAACTTATCCAGTAATAGAGTGAGTTGGTTAACTTGCCACCATGATATGACTGAAGTACAGTTGAAGACGGACGGAGAAAATCCAACTATAGAAGCAAGCACAAAGTATGAGCAATCAGAATGTGTATCATGACTAAATCATGCCTAGTAATTTCTTACCATATGGGTTACACGTGGCTGATTCAGACCAGACAGCGTTGCATTTCATGAAGTTCTCTCCGCTCAGTACGTAACCGTGATTGCAGGATATTTTAACAACAGTTCCATACTTTGTTACTGTGGTGTTTATTGTACCATGGTCTGGTGTTGGGTTACAACAATCTGAAATGTAAACTTGTCCAAATATTAAAACATTATTGGTGGATTGTGACCTGGTTTAAATGGGTCAGAATCTACAAGATACATCTTAAATGCTTCTGCCTATTTCCTGTAGCGACATCTGTACGTGAATTTACCATTGTTGGATCTTTCAATACATATGTAAAATCCAAACTAGTATGATGCTTAAGACGAGATAGTGATGGCGAATAATACTGAAAATGCATCATGATGATTATAATGATTTTGATTGTGACATGACTATAATCATGATGATGTTCTAGTTAATAATGATGATACTTATGATGAATAAGATGATGATGTTGATGTTGTGATTGATATTTTGGATGATGACGAAGATGAAGATGATGATGATGATGATTATGACGATGATGATAATGATAATGATGGTTTTGGTGATTATGATGATGATGGTTTTGGTGATGATGATGATGATGATGCGTTAGAAATATTTGCCATCATCAAAAGTTTGTCATTATAATAAGCCTAACATTAATAAGCCATGTTCTATAAAGTTCTATTCTTCATCTTAACTCTACCTCTTCATTGTATATTTATGTTCTCTCGTGTCTTCGGAGATCAAACCGAACCCATTGTCGTATTGTTTGTATCTTGTTATCTTAAAATATTGACATACTTTATATCACATGTCCTATTACATGTTATTATACTTTTGGAATTAATTTCTATCACGGATTTGAAGTATTGGCTCAGCAGTGAATACTGGAATAGTTGAATCTGTCGACTGATACTATGGTGACCGATTCAAGTCATGTTAAGCATTTCATTGTTTATTTTTTTTTAAATTGTACACAGAGCGTCCTCTCTAAATGCAATACATGACTCAGATTTTAAAAACATACCACATTTTTAAGCTCATCTATTTTTAAAAAAATGAGCTATTGTCATCAGCTTGACGTCGGCGTCGGCGTCCGTTTAATTTTTGCTTTTAGGTACACTTTTCTCATAAAGTATCAATGCTATTGCATTTAAATTTGGTACACTTACTTACTATCATGAGGGGACTGGGCAGGCAAAGTTAGATAATTCTGGCTTGCATTTTGACAGAATTATGTGCCCTTTTATACTTAGAAAATTGAAAATGTTGGTTAAGTTTTGTGTTTAGGTCCATTTTATTCCTTAAGTATCATAGCTATTGCTTTCATACTTGCAACACTTACTAATAATCATCAGGGGACTGTGCAAGCAAAGTTATGTAACTCTGACTGGCATTTTGACAGAATTATGTGCCCTTTTTATACTTAGAAAATTGAAAATTTTGTTAAGTTTTGTGTTTAGGTCCACTTTTTTCCTAAAGTATCAAAGCCATTGCTTTCATACTTGCAACACTTACTAACTATCGTAAGAGACTGTGCAGGCAAAGTTATGTAACTCTGACTGGCATTTTGACGGAATTATGTGCCCTTTTTATACTTAGAAAATTGAAAATTTTGTTAAGTTTTGTGTTTAGGTCCACTTTTTTCCTAAAGTATCAAAGCCATTGCTTTCATACTTGTAACACTTACCAACTATCGTAAGGGAACTATGCAGGCAAAGTTATGTAACTCTGACTGGCATTTTGACAGAATTATGTGCCCTTTTTATACTTAGAAAATTGAAAATTTGGTTAAGTTTTGTGTTTAGGTCCACTTTTTTCCTAAAGTATCAAAGCCATTGCTTTCATACTTGCAACACTTACTAACTATCGTAAGGGGACTGTGCAGGCAAAGTTATGTAACTCTGACTGGCATTTTGACGGAATTATGGGCCCTTTATACTTGAAAATTTAGTAAAGTTTTGTGTTTTGGTCCACTTTACCCCTAAGGTATCATAGATATTGTTTTCATACTTGGAACACTCGCAAACTATCATAAGGGGACAGTAAAGGACTACTTGCATAACTCTGTTTGTCATTTTTACCGAATTATGGCCCTTTTTTGACTTAGTAACTTTGAATATTTGGTTAAATTTTGTGTTAAGATTCACTTTACTTCTAAAGTATCAAGGCTATTGCTTTTAAACTTCAAATAATTTCATGCTATCATGAGGGTACTGTACCTGGCAAGTTGTATTTTACCTTTACCTTTGAATAACCTTGACTCTCAAGGTCAAATTATTAAATTTTGCTAAAATTGCCATAACGTCTTTATTTATGATTAGATTCAATTGATACTTTGACAAAACAACTCTTACCTGACATACCACAATTGACTCCGTCCAAACCATCCTCCACGCCCCCCGAATCCCCCCATTATTTTTTTAAATTAAACATCATCTAATAAATGACCACCACACCCTCACACTATACCCCCCCACCCCCACCCAAAAAAATAAATTTGTATGCCCCCGGTAGGATGGCATATAATAGTTGAACTGTCCGTCAGTATGTCAGTCAGTCTGTCTGTCAGTCTGAAAATAACTTTAACATTGGCCATAACTTTTTCACTTTTTAAGATAGCAACTTGATATTTTGCATGCATGTGTATCTCATGGAGCTGCACGTTTTGAGTGGTGAAAGGTCAATGTCAAGGTCATCATTCAAGGTCAAATGTCAAATTTATGGTGTCTGTCCGTCCCAAAACTTTAACATTGGCCATAACTTTTTCAATATTGAAGATAGCAACTTGATATTTGGCATGCATGTGTATCTCATGGAGCTCAACATTTTCAGTGGTGAAAGGTGAAGGTTAAGGTCATCCTTCAAGGTCAAATGTCAAATATATGGCGTCTGTCCGTCCGAAAACTTTAACATAGGCCATAACTTTTTTAATATTGAAGATAGCAACTTGATATTTGGCATGCATGTGTATCTCATGAAGCTGCACATTTTGAATGTTGGCAGTTTAAGGTCAAGGTCATCTTTCAAGGTCATCCTTCAAGGTCAAAAAAATAAAAAAATCAAAGCGGCGTTCTCATGAAGCTGCACATTTTGAGTGGTGGAAGTTCAAGGTCATCCTTCAAGGTCAAGGTCACCCTTCAAGGTTAAAGGTCAAAAAACAAATAAAAAATTTCAAAGCGGCATTATCATGAAGCTGCACATTTTGAGTGGTGGAAGTTCAAGGTCAAGGTCATTCTTCAAAGTCAAGGTAATCCTTCAAGGTCAAAGATCAAAAAAATAATTTAAAGCGGCGTTATCATGAAGCTGCACATTTTGAGTGGTGTAGGTTCAAGGTCAAGGTCATCCTTCAAGGTCAAGGTCATCCTTCAAGGTCAAAGATATAAAAAAATCAAAGCGGCGTTATCATGAAGCTTCACATTTTGAGTGGTGGAAGTTCAAGGTCAAGGTCATCCTTCAAGGTAAAATTATTTTTTTTTTATTTCAAAGCGGCGTTCTCATGAAGCTGCACATTTTGAGTGGTGGAAGTTCAAGGTCATCCTTCAAGGTCAAGGTCATCCTTCAAGGTCAAAGGTCAAAAAATAATTCAAAACGGCATTCTCATGAAGCTGCACATTTTTAGTGGTGGAAGTTCAAGGTCAAGGTCATTCTTCAAGGTCAAGGTCATCCTTCAAGGTCAAAGGTCAAAAACATAATAATTTCAAAGCGGCGTTATCATGAAGCTGCACATTTTGATTGGTGGAAGTTCAAGGTCATCCTTCAAGGCCAAGGTCATCCTTCAAGGTCAAAGATCAGCAAAATAATAATTCAAAGCGGCCTTCTCATAAAGCTGCACATTTTGAGTGGTGGAAGTTCAAGGTCAAGGTCATCCTTCAAGGTCAAAGGTATTTTTTTTATAATTTCAAAGCGGCGCAATAGGGGGCATTGTGTTTCTGACAAACACATCTCTTGTTTTTTTAAACATGGTTAAAAAACACAAATATTTATTTTTATTATTTTATTTTTGAAATACCGTCCAACCATCCCACCCAAGAATCCCCCCCCCAAAAAAAATAAATTTGCATTTGTTTTTGCATTTTTGGAAAATAATGTAATAAATGACCACACCCCACACTATGCACCCCTCTCCACTCCACCCCTCCATCCTTTGTGATTGAAATTGAGATAGGTCCCTACACCTTTAAAAAGAAAAATAGATGAGCGGTCTGCACCCGCAAGGCGGTGCTCTTGTATTTTCTTTGGTACGTCTATAAGTTTGTGATCATAATTATTTTTGTAAATGACATTTACCTGATATTGTATATATTTTTATTAATTAATTATATTGTCACTGGATTATGTTATCCGAACTATTCGCACTGGTGACAAAAATCACTTATTATTCTTAGCCGTTGACTCATTTAAATGAACCCATCGAGGTTGCTGAGTAGCCGCGTCCTTATCAACGGGATCCCTCCGTGAGTTTTCAGTCGGATGACATAATGATCAAACTTATGTAGCTATTTCAAATGAATCCTTTTTAATCAATAAGACATGCATATAAAATATGTTCTTAATTGTAGGATAATGTACGTATGTGTGATACTTGTTCCATGAATTATGTTCCACTTGGTTTTTGGTTATAGTATGTGCAGTGTCGGCAAATGTCTACGGTCATATTTTTAAAGTATATGAATTTTCGTTAACAGTACAATAATAAACCCACTTACCTATGCAGCACTTTTCAGTCCTTGTTTTCAGCCATTCAATCGCTCTCGAAAAGCCAGCAAGCGTATTCACTCCACCCTCCAGTCTTACGATCTTCGCATCTGCCTGGTCCATCCTCACACTCAGTTTGTTTTGTTCGGAGATAAACGACATGGAAAGATTTTTAATTTGAACGGAAATTTGCGTTTTAAGATCTTTGCAACCTGCCAAATTCACAGTTGTGGATTCTTCAAACATGTTTTGAAGAGCATTGACTTTGTCGTCGCATTTTCTTTCAACGCTTTTGTTCAACTGGAGAAGTTCAGCTTTTAAGTCCTCGATCAATTCGTTTCTTTCCTTTTTCTCGACCAATTCGGTGACTGTGAGCTTGTTAACTTCACCATCCAGTCTGAAGATCGTCGCATCTGCCTGGCCAATCCTCGTACTCAGTTTGTTTTGTTCTAAGATCAACGAAATGGAAAGATTTTTCATTTGAACGGAAATTTGCGTTACCAGATCTTTGTAACCAACCAAAGTCACCGTTGTGGATTCTTCAAACCTATTTTGAAGAGCGTTGACTCTGTCGTCGCATTTCGTTTCAACACCTGCGTTCAACTGGAGAAGTTAAGCTTTTAAGTTCTTGATCATTTCGTGTCTTTCCTTGTTCTCGACCAATTTGCTGACTTCGAGCTTGTTCACTTCACCATCCAGTCTTAAGATCATAGCATCTGTCTGGTCAATTCTCTTACCTCTTACTCAGTTTGTTTTGTTCGGAGATCAACGACATGGAAAGATTGTTCATCTGAACGGACACGTGCGTCTCCAGATTCTTGCAGTCTGCTACATTCACTGCGGTGGTTTCGTCAAACGTCCTTTGAAGCGCGTTGACTCTGTCGTCGCATCTCATTTTAACACCTGCGTTCAACTGCACACGTTCAGCTTTTAAGTTCATGATAAATTCGTTTATTTCCTTGTTCCCTACCAATTTGTTGACTTCGAGCTTGTTTACTTCACCATCCAGTCTAACGATCTTCACATCTGCCTGATCAATCCTTGTATTCAGTTTTTTTTGTTCGGAGATTACGGATGGGGAAATGTTATGTATTTGATCGAGCAAAGAGACTTTGACGTTCACGTGCGTTTTAAGTTCCTTGTAAGCTTTCATCATAGCCGCTGCGGTTTCTTCAAACTTCTTTTGGAGCGCGTTGAATCTGTCGTCGCACTTTGTTTCAATGTCGGTTTTAGCTGTTCTTTTACGAGATGAGTTTACCTCATGAATCTCATTAACTGTACTGATTAATCGGTTGAGTCGGTTTTCATGCTCCTTCAATTTATTTTTTAGATCTGTAATTTCTTTTTGATAAACACCTGTCATTTCTTGACCTGTCGATACAAGTAAAGACAGAACACTTTACTTAAGTTTATTCAATGCTCTAGCTGTACTCTGATTATTCGAAAAGTATATCTTAAATATATTATTCTTTCATGAAATGTATTACTTTAAGTTACAAAGACAGCTTTATTTGGATCATTATCAAGCTCGGTTTTTGATGCCATACTTTTTATGTGTTCAAACCCTGTCGATTAGCGACCTTTACATCTTTATTTGTATTATTTTATATTTTACTCATATTATAACCAAACTGTCAACACATATTTTTATTTGTGTTATTATAATGTGTACATGATACTATCACATGTATTTGCTTTTTATTAAAATGAGATTAGTTATTCTGACATTGTCATTTTCTGTTTTATTCACCCATGTCGCTATCTGCAATAAATCGAATCCCATCATTGCATATATTTCTTTAACCATAACATATTATGTTTCAAATACATTTTACACATCAAAATCTTTAGTTACGAGTCGAGAAAGATTTGTTTAGGTTGTTTAGGAACACTTCCGGAGCACGATTTTTTTTAAATATTTAACGTACATAACCGGAAATGCTTGTCATTAAAATACTTTAATATATTATAAACCTATTTTATTGAAATTCATTCCGTATTTTTCTCACTCTGCCACTATTCGTACTCACCATAGTCAGGGAACGGTCCACCAATAATGGACCCATCGCTTGCGTTCCTCTGATCGACCGTAATCTGATCGACAGTCATTTTCAGTTCGAAGATCTGGAACCGGATAGTATGAAATTCTATATATTTTAAACTATTTTTCCGCGATACTGATTCCGAAAACAACATCAACTACATGTTTCACTCATTTACACGTGCTCTTGTCGAATCATAAACCAACTGTATATACCAATCACGTGACAGCAAATTGCTCACTTATTATACTATCACATGTTGACTAGAAGATGATTGGTTCGCGAAGACGTGTCACTTTTCAGAGAGTGTAGGCATGTGCATCGTTAATGGTCTATGCACATCTTAAAAAGAACACAATGGACAACTGTTTTTCGAAGAGCGATTTGGCATATGTTTCCTCAGTTATCGTAAGGAGCACTTTATCTACTATATTGCGAAATCAAACAAGTATGAATTTCTTTGTGATTTAAATGAAAACTGAATAAACTATTATGCGAAGAACGATATGCCAGATTGAAAAAGAAAGGTTTTTAAATTGGTTATTAAAAGGTCACATGTATCAACTGCTAAGCTGAGAAATATTCGTCCGAGTACTCGAGGATATCCAAATTTACTATTACTGCTATGTTTATTTTCTTGCAAATCTTGTTTTTGTGTTTAGTCCCTTTTTTATTATCAAATAAAGCAAGGTCCTGTTGTTTTTTCATTCTTCCACACTGTTCATAAAAACGTGTATACCTTTAAACGTAGATATAAAATTTGTGAAAATTAATCCGGGAACCAATTAACTGGTTTTTAAGTTTCGTAATCTCGGTCTCGTATTTTCCAATTTATATACAACAACTTGAAGCTAAAGTAAAGAAACAATGGAGGAGATAATACAAAGTTGGATATTTACGAAATGAAGGATGTTTAAAATACACCAAGGGCATGAACGCATAATTCAGTTTAGTATCCATTGCTTTTAGTGCCTATATAACTAGCAAGTTTGTTTCTTTGAAAAGTGTATGAAGGACCTTTAAGTTGGGAGTCGCATTTCTCGCCGCGTCTGCAAACACTTTTGAGTCCGTTTTTTGGTAGAGCCAGTTGTAATTGTCTCTGAGCACGCTTCATTTGTAGACAGACCCCTTAATAACTCGGTATGTCATTACAACTAGTGTACAACTAAATTACAACTAATAATTTTGGTACTTGGTTTCTTAGCGAGTAATTTTGAAAGAGTTAGTACAGTACTCACCGATTTGATTTGCTTATTTTTCGACACTCTTTGAAGTCGGTCTTAAGTTTACAAGATTGAGTTGTTTTCGAGCAAATTGTTTTAACCAATCTGGACACAAAAGTATAGAAGATAAGACAATGTTCTTTATTGCTTAAATTTGCGATTTGTATGAAATAACTGAATGAAAGGTCGCCGTTGATTATATTTGTTTTTGTTTGTCTTCATATTAATATTTTATAATGGCACTTTGTGTGTAAAATTGCAACGGTATGTTGATTGTATTGCAAAATGTAAAATTGCAGAATTTTTAATAAGCTCATCATGAGCCTTTGTGATCGCCTGTTATTCATCATCTGCCATACGTCTTTAGCATTTGCCTTGTGAACATTCTTGATCTTGAGACCACATCTATTGCCCAATCTTCATAAAAGTTGTGTCGCGTAATACGTAAAATATTAAACTTTGCTAATACAGATATACATGTACGTTTATACGGCGGAGTTTTCACGTGTTTGGACTCTTCCGGTGGAGTTTAGCGGAGCCTCTGCATTGTAGCTCCGGTTATTTGTCTTTAATTATTTCAAACATGAGGTTACATTTATATCTTCATGTACGCTTGTCACAGTTGGAGTTCATGTTCTCGACCTAAGTTAAAACGTTGGATTAATTTAAAGATTGGACTTTCGTAAAGTTTGATGAACTATTTCGGCAACTATTTGTGTTAAATATTTTAGTTTCTTAAAATAAAGCTTTATTTGTTGCAAGTGAAATCGTGTAACCTTGTGAAATTTGTTTTTGTTACGGACTCTCGAATAAGAAATAAAATAAAATAATAAAATCCAGTGTGATTTCGATTTGTCTGTTAATTCAGTCGCGGACGATAAAAAGAATCGCCGCCACATTGTTTGGTGCCGGAACCCGGGACTTCGGTGCGGTACAAATAAAAAAATACACTGCACAAGTACAAAGTACTGCAGTTGAATAATTCAAAATGTCTTCATCTAAGTACATAAAAGGTGAAGAAATTTTGATAGCAACAAAGTGCATTAAATTACTTCAATCGTACAGTAAAAAGTTGGAGAACCAGTGTGAAAAATGCATTTCGTCATTTGAAGACAGTGAGGAAGATGCTGAACACATCCTCGATGAGGATTATAGAATATGTGCAAAAGCAACAGAATGTTTTGTGGAATTAGAAGTATATCTAGCAAACATAAGGTGTACTGATGAAAACGAAGTAAAATCTGAGCAAGAATATTCAGATGTGAATGAAATTCAAAAGCAAATGCAATCATTCATGCTAGAACTAAGTTCTAGACACCACGAATTTGTTGAAAGGCAAAACAAAAACCAATAAGAAATAAGAAAACCAAACAGAAAACCAATACATGATGATAAAAGAAATGAAAGAAACTAAAGAACATCCAGTAACTGTAAAGTTACCTAAATTTGAATTAAACGGTGACAAACTAAGATGGACAGAATTTTGGGACCAGTTTGAGTGCACAATTCACACCAATATGAAATTGTCTGACGTGGAAAAGTTTAGTTATCTACGAAGCAAACTTCAAGCAGAAGCAAAAGCAGCAATCGCAGAATTAATGCTCAGCAATGACAATTACAAGATCGCTGTGGAAATATTAAAAGAAAGCTACGGCAACAAGCAGGATATAATTGACATTCATTACAAGAAGATGATAAACCTTACTCCACCAAGCAGCAGAACTGAGAGTCTAAGACATTTCGTAGACACTTTCGAGAAGCATCTGCGAAGTTTGGACATTTTGCTAGAAAACACAAACCAGAACATATTCGTCTCAATGATAAAATCCAAACTTTCAAGAGATACGCCCCTTCAACTTGAAATACAGAAAGGTCCAGAAAAAAAGCTGGACAGTAAAGGAACTCAGGGAACTGTCTTTATAACTACCTAATTCTTGAGTTAAAAGTATTGCTCGCAGATTTTTGTTTGATTTTTTTTTCATCAATTATCTTATCGTACATTTTGAATTTGTAAATGGTGTCAACAATCCAAGTTTTGTACAAGGAATTTCTATCATGAAATTATATTCTTAGTGAGATAGGTATTCGATATTCCAACAATACTTATTTAATATGATGGTGATTTCAAATTTTCTTTATATTCAGTTCTCATTACCATTTTCATCATACTTTCTATGCTATCAGAACGTCAAAAAAGGGCAATGTTGTTGTTATTTTGTCTAAGTTATCTCTTTAAAATGAATAGGAATATAAAAAGTGCACACACATCTCGAACCGTGCGTTAAGACAACCTCTTTATTTCAAACTTGCGATTAGTTTTGAAAAATGCATTGCGTCTCAAAGTTTGCAATAGCGAACAACTTCAGTGCCTTCAGCGCTTTGATATACTTTGTGACTAACAAAGCCTCTGGCACAATACTTCACGCATGTATAACGTCCGCTTTGGTATGCTACATCGTAAACATTTAGTAACAAAATAACATCATATTGATAACGTAACGGTAACTGAGTGCTGTTGTGTGGCGATCCACCGGCTTTGCAATCGGCCTCAAAGTCGATGAATGAATACTTTGAAGGAATTGTTTTACGTAAACATTTGGGTGTGTATACAAACGATCGTCATTCGTGCATTTTTCAAATATATAAATTACATATGATAATATATAGTGTTTAGTTTAATCTAGAGTAAAATTATCAGTTGGACTTTCCATGGAATTCTCTATGATGTGAGATGCACAGTATAAATTAATAAGCCATATAGAAAACATTGATTTTATTGACTATTTAATTTAGGTTATTCACTTAAAATTTCAAGAAAAAAAGCGAGTCGTTGATGTAACAAAAACAGCATTCAAATCTGTTTGCTTTATTTTGTCATATCGTTTTCATATCTGATCCCCCAGTGAAAAAAATATTAAATCTGGCAATCAAGTATAAATATTGTGTATATTTGACGTGCATAACTTTCGGTTTTCGTAGTTTATTTTCGTTGTTAAAAAGTATTTAGTATAATGAACATGCACAACTTACAAACACTGTCAATTGCGCTGATTTCCATATTGTTAAGTATTCCTAGATCATTTAAACAGCATAATGAGAGCACAACATTAATCAAGGCAGTCCATGTACTTCATTTCTTATCACAACGGAAACTGTTTACAAACGTTTTTCCTAGAAATTGAACATATTGCTCGAGAAGTAAAAGCTCTCATTGGCTGGCGATTACGCTATCAAATTCCCGATTCTTTTATTGGCTGGTGCCTTTCCAAATAAACACAGACGAAATTGCACCTGAAAGCGTTCAGGTTCGTGTGTCTTTATTTTCAAATGCTTTACTCTGAAAGTGAAGATTCTCGGTGAAGGGTTTGCTCTCTCTAGGACGATTTGAAATATAAGTTTTGATATTTCACACAAGGATAGTGCTTAGTTATTTGAAGTTTGTAATATTTTTAAGTACATCAACTTGTTAAACTTAAAGAGCTTAAAAGTGTGAACAATAGGTTTTGTAACCACATAAATCTCATAATTATATTCAATTTACTGATGAAAATTCAAATTAATTACATCGGTTAGAAAAGGAAACGGATACATGCGTTCCGTGCAAAACAATATGTTCAAATCATGTTACAAAATATTATATCACATTGAAGTAAACATGTATCATATGAACTTATGTGTAAACAAACCTTCAGCCGCCCTGAATTAATATACAAACAAAAACTGACTTTATATACATAACAATGCATAACAACACTAGTTCGTCACACAAAACAAGTCTGACTTGTCATACATAACAACACTGACTTGTCATACATAACAACACAGACTTGTCATACATAAAAGGTTGTCATACATAACAACCCTGACTTTTCAAACATAACAACACTGACTTGTCTTACATAACAACTCTGACTTTTCATACATAACAACACTGACTTGTCATACATAACAACTCTGACTTTTCATACACAACAACACATTATTTTCATATATAACAACATTGACTTGCCATGCATAATAACACTGACATATCATACATAACAACACTGACTAGTCATACATAACAACAACGACGTGGCATACATAACAACACTGACTTGTCATACATTACAACAATTACTTGTCATACATAACGACTCTGACTTGCCATACTTAAAAACTCTGACATTTCATACATAACAACACTGCATTGCCATACATAACAACACTGACATTTCATACATAATAACACTGACATTTAATACATACCAACACTGACGTGTCATTCATAACAACACTGACTTTTCATGCATAACAGCATTGACTGTTCATACAACACGGACTGGTCAAACATAGCAACACTGAAGTATAATACATAACAACACTGACTTGTCAAACTAATCAACTCTAACTTTTCAGTAAATAAACACTGAACTTTCATACATAAATACACTGACTTGTCATACATAGCAACTCTGACATTTCAAACATAACAGCACTTTATTGTCATGCATAACAGCATTGGCTTTTCATACATAACAACACTGCATTGCCATACATAACAACACTGACATTTCATACATAATAACACTGACATTTAATACATACCAACACTGACGTGTCATTCATAACAACACTGACTTTTCATGCATAACAACATTGACTGTTTATACAACACGGACTGGTCAAACATAACAACACTGAAGTATAATACATAACAACACTGACTTGTCAAACTAATAAACTCTAACTTTTCAGTAAATAAACACTGACTTTTCATACATAAATACACTGACTTGTCATACATAGCAACTCTGACTTTTCATACATAACAACACTGACATTTCAAACATAACAGCACTTTATTGTCATGCATAACAACATTGGCTTGTCATACATTATAACAATGACTTGTCATACATAACAACATTGACTTGTCATACATAACAACACTTACTTGTCATGAATAACAACAATGACTTTCGATACATATCAAAACTGACTTTTCATACATAACAACATTGACTTGTCATACATAACAACACTGACTTTTCATACATAACAACACTGATTTGTCATACACAGCAACTCTGACTTTGCATACATAACAACACTGATTTGTAATACATAACAACTCTGACTTTTCATACATACAACACTGACTTGTCATACATAACAACACTGACTTATCATATATATCAACACTCACTTGTCATAAATGACAACAATGACTTGCCATACATATCAAAACTGACTTTTCATACAAAAAAACACTGATTTTTCATACATAAAAACACTGGCGTTTAATTCCTAAAACCACTGACTTTTAATAAATAATAGTTGTGTTTTTATCACAAGGAGATGACGGTGAGAAAGTCAATAGATGTATTTACCACTTTGTTTGATTTTTATGATCGACAAATGCAAAATTGAAATTATGAGACATATTATTAAAAGTCCACATAATTAATTGCCATGCACATGGCTTATTATAGCATTGTGGTCTGCAAACTATTAGAATAAAAGTTAGGAAGCACACGCTTATTTTGCGATGGGCCACTATATGATTGCGGTGAGCCACTATGGGATGGCGGTGGGTCAATATGGGATTGTGGTGGGCCACTATGGGATTGCGATGGGCCACTATAGGATTGCGATGGGCCGCTATGGGATTGCGGTGGACCACTATGAGATTGCAGTGGGCCACTATAGGATTGCCGTGGGCCACTATGGGATTGCAGTGGGCCACTATGGGATTGCAGCGGGCCACTATGGGATTGTGATGGGCCACTATGGGATTGCGATGGCCCAGTATGGAATTGCAGTGGACCACTATGAGATTGCAGTGGGCCACTATAGGATTGCCGTGGACCACTATGGGATTGCGGTGGACCACTATAGGATTTCGATGGGCCGCTATGGGATTGCAGTGGACCACTATGGAATTGCAGTGGACCACTATGGGATTGCAGTGGGCCACTATAGGATTGCGATGGGCCGCTATGGGATTGCGGTGGACCAGTATAGGATTGTAGTGGACCATAATAGGATTGCAGTGGACCACTATAGGATTGCAGTGGACCACTATAGGATTGCAGTGGACCAGTATAGGATTGTAGTGGACCACTATAGGATTGCAGTGGACCAGTATAGGATTGCAGTGGACCACTATAGGATTGCGGTGGACCAGTATAGGATTGTAGTGGACCATAAAAGGATTGCAGTGGACCACTATAGGATTGCAGTTGACCACTATAGGATTGCAGTGGACCAGTATAGGATTGCAGTGGACCACTATAGGATTGCGGTGGACCACTTTAGGATTGCAGTGGACCACTATGGGATTGCAGTGGACCACTATGGGATTGCAGTGGGCCACTATAGGATTGCGGTGGACCACTATGGGATTGCGATGGGCCGCTATAGGATTGCGGTGGACCAGTATGGGATTGCAGTGGGCCACTATGGGATTGCAGTGGGCCACTATGGGATTGCGGTGGATCACTATGACATTGCAGTGGGCCACTATAGGATTGGGGTGGACCACAATGGGATTGCAGTGGGCCACTATAGGATTGCGGTAGACCAGTATGGGATTGCAGTGGGCCACTATGGGATTGCGATGGACCACTATGGGATTGCAGTGGGCCACTATAGGATTGCCGTGGACCACTATAAGATTGCAGTGGACCACTATGGGATTGTGGTGGACCAGTATGGGATTACGGTGGACCAGTATGGGATTGCAGTGGGCCACTATGGGATTACGGTGGACCAGTATGGGATTGCAGTGGGCCACTATGGGATTGCGGTGGACCACTATGGGATTGCGGTTGGCCAGTATGGGATTGCAGTGGGCCACTATCGGATTGCAGTGGGCCACTATGGGTTTGCGGTGGACCACTATGGGTTTGCGGTTGGCCAGTATGGGATTGCGGTGGGCATTATTGGATTGCGGTGGGCCACTATAGGATTTCGGTGGGCCACTATTGGATTGCGGTTGGCCACTATGGGATTACGGTGGGTCACTATGGGAATATGGTGGGCCACTATGGGATTGCGGTGAGCCATTATGGGATTGCAGGTCGTTACTATGTGATTGCGGAAGGCCACTATGGGATTGCAGTGCAGTGTGTCAACATGGGATTGCGATGGGCCACTATAGGGTTGCGGTTAGCCACTATGGGATTGCGGTGGGCCACTGTAAGATTGCGATGGACCACTATGAGATTGCAGTGGACCACTTTATGATTGCGATGGATCACTATCGGATTGTGGAAAGCCACTTTGGGATTGCGGTGGCCCACTTTAGGATTGCGATGGGCCACTATGTGATTGCGGTGGGCTACTAAATAACTATGGGATTGCGGTGGGACAGTATTGGATTGCGGTGAAACTATGGGATTGTTGAGGGCCACTATGGGATTGCGGTGGTCCACTATGTAATTGCAGTGGGCCACCATGGGTTTCGGTGGGCCACTATGGGATTGCGGTGGGCCACTATAGGATTGCGGTGGGCCACTTTAGGATTGCCATGGGCCACTATCGGATTGCGGTGGGCCACTATGAGATTGTGAAGGGCCGCTATAGGATTGCGGTAGGCCACTGTGGTGGGCCACTATGGGATTGCGAAGCACCACTATAGGATTGCGGTGGGCAACTATAAGATGACGGTTGGCCACTATAGGATTGCGGTTGGCCACTATGGGATTGCGGTTGACCAATATGGGATTATGGTGGGTCACTATGGGATTGCGGTGGGTCACTATGGGATTGCGGTTGGCCACTATGGGATTGCGGTGGGCCTCTATCGGATTGCAGTGGGCCACTATGGGATTACGGTAGGTCACTATGGAATTGCGGTGAGCCACTATAGGATCGCGGTGGGTTATTATGGAATTGCAGTGGGCCACTATGGGATTACGAAGGGCCACTATGGGATTGCAGTGGGCCACTATAGGATTGCAGTGAGCCACAATGGGATTACGTAGGGCCACTATGGGATTGCAGTGGGCCACTAAGGGATTACGTAGGGCCACTATGGGATTACGGTGGGTCACTATTGGATTACGGTGGGCCACTATGGGATTGCAGTGGGCCACTATGGGATTGCAGTGGGCCACTATGGGATTACGTAGGGCCACTATGGGATTGCAGTGGGCCACTATAGGATTGCGGTGTGCCACAAGGGAATGATATTTCACATACGATAACAGGTTTGTGTACATGTATATAATATATTAAACTTACCGTTAACAAAATCACACGCAGATTGGGATTGTCGTTCGAAATAATATAACATGGATGCACATCTTGTGTCGGTTTAACATGCACAGATGATTTCGTATAAAAAATGACTTGGCGTCGAGAAAAAAAAATGTTCTTTAGATGATAATTGTCGCGTTCCATTTTTGGGAGCTTACATATTTGCCCATATTCCTGGTAATTGACATCATGCAGAATTATCAGGAAAGCATGACAGTATAATCATTACTCACAAACATTTGCGTCGAATGTTGTTGATGCATTCTTTCTTTTGCTTAGACACTATATACGTATGAAATACCACTGTATATAATTGTACTTAAGAACGCAACAATTCAACTACTTCAAGGCACGTGACTTTAGAAAGACTAATACAAATAAAAAGCGGATATAACTATGAAGTTGACGAAAAGTGCATCGTTCAAACTTCATTAAGCAAATGTTACTGACCCATTTGAAGGCCTTTCTTCACGCCCATTCGACAAGAACTTGTTTTACAGATTTTCGGTTTTTTTTAAATAAATATTATCACACTCTAGTGAATAGAAGAGTTTAACTCTCTATGTGAACATGTGTTTAACATTAAACTGGGTTTGCATGGGAATCATATTGTTTTCATTGCGCAACAAAATATAGTTTTTCTAATGAATATCACAGATTGTAATATTTATATTTTTTGTTTTGTGTATCTGTGTGACAATGACCACATATTTTTACAGATGTGAAAACATATGAGCCGTGCTCTGTGAAAAAGGGGTCAGCAACTATAGCTCAATGTGCTGATTTTTTAGCTGATTTATTCCATGAAGGTTTGCAATATCGAACTAAATCTGGTTATAGATCTATGTTGTCAGCAATCTTGCCGCCAATTAGTGACAAACCAGTAGGTCAACACCCACATATTGTAAGGATTCTGAAAGGGGTTTTTAATAAGAGACCACCAGTGACTAGACTGGTTCCAGAATGGGATTTAAGGGTTGTACTTACTGCTTTACAGAAATACCCTTTTGAACCGTTATCTAAAACATCGTTAAAATATGTTACTCTTAAAACGGTTTTTGTTACAGCCATCACGACGTTCAGGAGAGTTGGAGACATACAAGCATTGAAGCTGGGGGAAAAATACATATCAGTTCAGAGCCAAGGGCTCACCTTTTTGAGACAAGGTCTAAGTAAGACTGACCGGCCTTACCACATATCAGCGAAGATTTTTGTTCCATGTTATATGGAAAACAAGTTACTAGATCCCAAACGAGCTATTACTTGGTATTTGAAAAAGACTGAACCGTTTCGAATTAAAGGAGATGTTGATGAAAATGCTCTTTTCATAAGTTATATTAAACCACATAACAAAGTCTCAAAACAAACTATTAGTTCTTGGCTGGTAAAGGTGATTCAAACAGCTTATGATGATAAGACCAAGAAAGTGAAAGCACACTCTTTTAGGTTGATTGGTCCATCATGGGCTTTATTTAATGGTGCATCTATGGAGTCCATTTTGCAGGCAGCAGATTGGTCACGCGAGATCACATTTACAAAATTTTATTACAGAGATGTTGAAACTGTAGTATTGAAATGAGGTTGACTTTTTGTGTGATATCATTGATAATAATTTGTAAAAAAAAAAGAGTTTATTTCCGACGGGTTGAATTTGATATAAAATGTTGGGATATTGACTTTATAAGATGATATGTCAGGTGTTAAGGAAAATGATATAGGTAATATCACTGGACACTGTATATAGATGTAATTCTATAACACAGGATCAATTACTGTGGGACAGATTCACAGATGTATTACATAGATGAGGAAATCTATAAAAGGAAATATCACAAGAAGTGAAGAATTCCGAAAATACATCCTCAACCATAGGGTATGTACTGCTTTGAAATCGATCCTTATGTATATTTCAGTCAGGCAAGTATAAATCATGAAGTAAAATTATTCAATTTTGATAAGAATTAGAATTTTAAGAATGGATTTATACTTGCCTGACTGAGGACCTCCCTCCTCCCCATGTATTTTCGGTGACGTTTTGATGTCGCCGTAATAAAACTGACGAATGGGGTTTACACATGGTATATAAAGGAGGTTTTAAACCACGTGATAATGGTTGAGATCACTTGAGTTCTATTTTTAGCGGATTGTTGATATTAATACGGGAATAATATCCTTATGTATATTTCAGTCAGGCAAGTATAAATCCATTCTTAAAATTCTAATTCTTATCAAAATTGAATAATTTTATTTCTTAATTGTTACATATTATTGGAATAATATGTCTTAATTAAAACTAAGTGATATCCCTTTTCATAGCTTATAATAGAGAACTTAATGGCATCTTTGTATAGACTCAGAATAAGGCCTTAGTGTGGTTACCATATTGATAACCTCTCTTAGTAGCATAAGAAAAACAAAGGCAAGCACACAATACATATTTCCTATTTAATTTTGGTAGTGTACTAAGTTGACTTAAAAAAAATTGAACATAAATTTGTTTAAACTGTTACCATTACTGCTTTCATGACAGAGTTTTGTGTCTCTTAATTGATACACAATAATTAACTTTTCAGAATGTGGAGGATACCTCAATTGAAGTTGAAGCTAAACGGAACAGGAATACTGTGGATGTGCCAATATGAAATTTCACATGTGTATGTATTTTCTTAAAGCAGAATGATCATTAAAAGTTATTATCTAGACTATGTGATGAATATGGAGAGATATTGCAGTCATCCATGTTTTTGCATTGGTATTGCATTTTGGTTTAAATTTCGGCATGCAAGAACATTAATGCGTATCACTCCATTATTACTAACGGCATTGCTTTAAAACTTAACAGTATTCAGGAGATATTTTAATTTAGTGTTAGACTACAAACAATACATAATTATTGACTGACTTATTACAAATTATGGCCCCTCTTTATTTCAGATTTATTGTATAGTTTCTGATGAAGAAATTGATATGTTTAAATTTTTATGATAATGAGATTTGTATTTGAAACTATATGACATGTTCCGGAGTTTATCTAAGATGTTACACTACCAAGGTAGATAATTCTTGATTAAAGTTATCTGAAATTATGACCCTTTTTGGCTAAACATTTTAGTCAAAGTTTTAGAAGCGAAATCTTATAGTTAACAACTTGTTGGTTACATAAATGTAACTGAAAAAAAGATAAATTGGCAGAGTTCCCATTGAACTTGTAATGTATGACTTAAATACTACTGAAAGCAGTGTTGAACGTCAACAACTGCATTAAGTACTTTGTGTTATAAAACTGTTTTTTTTTAACTTATTTTTATTATGGAGCTTCCTTTTTGGTGAAGTTATGAGTTTTATTTGTTTCAGAAGGACAGATTTCATGCACAAGGGTTGATTTTGAATCTGAGACTGCAAAAGATGTCATCCTAAACATGGGAGATTTTCTTCGAGCACTGCATGGTTGCCCAGCTCTTCCAAAAAGCATCAATGAAGGTTTCTGGTGTTTGGCCACAAAAGTAATCAGTTAACCACAGTCAATACCTGTGCACCATCTATACATTTTAGTTAATTGTCAGAGATTAAAAATTACAACTAATTTGAAGAATTGATGACTAATATTTTAATTGGGTCTTATGGGTTTGGACTGGAATATGCTTTAAGGTTTAGAAATGACAAATTTGTGTAAACTGATTATTATTAAACATGTCTTAATAATATGTGTAATAAGTATATAACACTGTAATTGATAATGTATTTAGAATTCTGATGAGCGATACCATGCAACCTCTTTCAAAGAGATAACAATCTGGCATATGAACATAAAGGTTTCCTTTAAGATTTATGTATATAGTAAATAATGGCCCCTAACGTCACTTTTGGATCTGTAAGATAAGTTTCTTAATTACAAACAACTTCTTGGATGGAAAGGTTTCGGTAAAACATTGAGTTCACAAGAACCATCATTCTCTGCTCCATCATTTTTGAGTTACTGCCTCTTTTTTACCAAAAAAATGTGTAGTGTTTGTGTTGCCTGACTATAGTTTGGAGACATAATTATAGTTGTTACTCAGTGCCGATGCAGTGGTGACGTCCTGTTTGCTTGTCTGAGCATAACATTAATAAGTACTTGTGATATCAACTTCAAGAAACATAACTTGCATTCCTACTTTTTGAGTTATTGTCCTTTGTTGTTTTGTATACTTTAAAATATACACAGTTTTTAATTTTCCATAATCTTTAAGCTACTGTTTTATTTAAGTTTAACTTAAGTCCAGATATTTAACCAAAATGTGTAATTACAGTTACAAGATTTTTAAATGACTCCTTTGAACCATTATTTATGTAGGTTGCATCTTCAGCAAAAAGTGTTTGTTTTAATTCTGTATTATATATAGTGATCCTTTGATATCATTGTTAGAGATTTTTTCTGATTTTTCCATACACAAAATAAATAAAAAAACTAGAAGGAGGACAACTTTTATCTCTTCAGATAAGAAACCATTATTAACAAGAACAACTGTTATATTGTTGTTAAAGGTTTCAATCTATTTTATAAGAGTGTTTCATAATTAATGCTGCAAACATTTTATGTAAGATTTATGGGAATTTGTATAAATGACTTTAACAAATAGATAAAAATCAACTTTGCAAAACTTTTATTTTTTTCATTAATCTCATTTTTTACAGCTTTTGATCTTAACATGATACCATTTATGTTGTTTTATAGTCTGTAATTCGTTTTCTTTTCCCTGAGTTTTTATCTATATTCTTCTCTATTTTGTGTGGTTACAATAAAGAATGCTAAGGTGTTTATTTCATTTTGTAGGTTTTCCTCAAATTCTGTTTCTTTTTTTCCCTTTGACTTTCAATTTTTTGTATAGTTTCTTACATAACGTGTAATAAATTCCCAAAGTATTTCAGGTCTTGTCATTTATGCATTTTATTATATTTATACCATACGTTTCATCTAGCATCAAACTGTTGTTTATTGTAAAATATCCCAGACCTCTATTTTAAACAGAATAATCAATATTTAAAGAAATTAAAGAATGGTCAGTTTTATATCCATTTTGTATTGTACACACTTTGCCTTCAGTCAAATTCTAGAAAATAGTAATTTATACGAGCATGCGGTATCTTCATAATTTTATTAGTTTTATATTGAATATCGCCTATTCATTTCTTTTACAAAATGTGTGCGTTAAAATAGTGACAGAACTGGCGTTTACAGACTTAAGATTGCAGATAAGGGTGGTCATGTCTGTCCTTAAAAATTAAGGACAGAATCGCTTCAATCTTAGACTATATTCAATCTCCGATCAATAATAAGGACCATTCTAAGATTAGAGAGTAATCAAGGATGAAACTTATATTTTGACCGGATCTTGAAGATAAGATTCGTCTAAGATCGATATTGAATACCTTGAAAGAATGATACTGTTTTAAGATGATTGTATGTATTCTAAATATACACATCTGTATTTAAGATTTAAATGATTAACTCAAAATTCTGAATGGTGAAAATCCCATCTTTTGTGCTCAAACTTACTTAGAATGGAAAATGTATAGCCAAGATCTTAAAATTAACAGGCTAGGAGATCCTATGATTGAGATTGGTAACAATTCTTCCCTGAAATAGAGGTTAAATTACTATTCTTACACTTGGGTATATGAAATATCAAATACATTATGGAGACCACTACTACATCTATACCATTTGTGCAAATTGAAATCAAACTCAGATCACCAATAGCAAAATAATATAGAGCCCGTTTTTGATTCCAATGAGACCTTAAAAAAATTCCCTCATTAAATACCAAATTAAGTAAAACAAGCAAATTCGTTGAATTGATATCCCCCGCTAATATTCTTCTGGACACAACAGTGTTACATTTGACACTCAAAAAAGCATTTTTCAAGATACAAAGGGCCATAACTCCATTATTAACAGATGGTGTACAATGCCATTTGGCGTGCATCATCCTAGTATCCATATATATACTCATAACAAGTTTCAACATAATCGGTCAAAGCACTTCCAAGATGTGGCTTCGGACGGACGGACAACGCCAAAACAATATCCCTTCGCCGATGGCGGGGAATGATTTTCAGGTTTAGCAAATAAGGTGAACAGTCAAAATGTTTTCATGCATAGTTTATTTATCAAGTATTTACCCAATATCAATTTCAGTCAAAACAGGTCAATAAAAGTTCATGCTATGTGTTTTAAAAAACAACAAATCTGAAAGCACAATGCCAAAATATATATATATATATATACTTGTCACTAATGATGAATTTGCGAAAAAAGAAAATGGCAAGGTGTAGAAGTTTTTATATAACTATATCAGCAAGTTTTGTCATTCATATTATAAAAGTATTAAAGTCATAGTTGTCATGATCTTGACCAACAGGTACTTTGCTGTTTCAGCAGCTACAGAAATGCAATCTAGTTAACTTGAGCAGTCTTGAAAGCAGTAGCAGCTATTATTATCAATCTTGTCGTCTCGAAATTTGATTTGAATGCTGTCTGTGGACCTTGACAAACTACATTTTGTTTAAGACAAGTGACACTCCAAAATTCCAATGATTCTTTAAAGATATCAACACCAAAATTGTTTGTGTCTTTTTGGAGAATAGTGTTCAGCTGTTGTCTGCGTTCATCAAAGATTTCCATGCTCTCAGGAACTACTACCGATTCTTGATGAAGCATGACTGTTTCTGGGTGGTACTCTATACGAAGATATCTGCATTGACCTGGAACGATAGAAATGTATGTACATTGTAAGCATTTACCTACATATTCCTGTTACATTCATTATTCATGTTATGGAATGAACATATTGAGCTAAAGACCAACCCCTATACTGTCATAAAATTCGCCGACCCAAAAGCCAAATGCTAGCTACGCCCCTGCTCAAACAGTGCACCTCTGCACATCCTTCTTGAAATTTGTCTTTTGCTTAAGATGAAAGTCTACTTGCAAGTGACGGATGACAGAAAAAGAAAATTATGTTGCAAACTTCATTCTTACGTGTTCTTCTGCTTCTTTTTTGTTTGTTTGCTGCTCTCTTGTGACGCTGGATATTTGTAGGACAAACTTTCCGATGGAAAATCTATAACAACACCGTTAAGGGAGAAGTTTTTAATTTGTACACGTTTCATTAGTTATCCCCCTTGGATTGAAAGGGCCATTTTTTGCGCAAGAAATCGAAATAACATCGAAATTTGTTTTAAAGCTCGTCCCGTGCTTTCTTTCCAATGACTTTTGCAAAATGAAATTTGAAGTAATAATTCTATTGTATCATTTCAACACATAAAGTTAAGAGAAGAAAAGAAGACAGGGAAAGTTAGTAAATTTAATATTTATATTACATTTTACTTTTTAACATAAGAAGAAGAACTCATAAATTATAACAAAGGAGTATACATATGCCATAAAGACCCATGGATTCATTATAAAAACTGTCACTCAAACGTATCATTTCAATTAATATTATAAATAGAAAAATGCAATCATAAATGGCGACATGGAAAACGAATTGCATGATCTACAATGTCATAAAGCAAAATGCAATTATAAATAGCAACATGCAAAATAAATTGCATGAAATACAATGCCATAAAGCATAATGCGATAATTGGCGGATATACCCTTCCATAGTTTCCAATGTTCTGGTGGTATGCTTAAATCAGCCTATGGGATAAATGAAGTGTATTCATTCTAACCTAGCCGCTGGCAATTTTATTTGAATTTTATTGGACAGTTACAAAGGTCAGGTAAGGTGAAAAGCTGGCGTATACAGCTACGCCGAAAAAACACATACACAAACATGAAAATATGTTTTCCTTTTAAAAGATAACCAAGTTTCATCAAAGAATTTCTACTCTTTTTCTAAGAAATCACAAGAATCTAAAGCTCATACTATTTTAATTGACGAAGCTTTATCTGATGATCTCTACATTCCAACATCAAATATGTATTTCTAGCACATACTGACCAGTCATTTTTTTACAGAACACTGTTATCTGTTATATATTTCCCCTGTTAGTTTGCTTAATAGAATTATTTCAAAATCAATAGTTTCACTTATGCGATTTTTGTTTTTAATTGTTCGTGTAGAGCTATCAGTATTATGTACGAAGGACCCGAACTTTCAGTTCGTGCGGCTTTCAGTTCCTGCAACATCTAAACTAAAAAATTTCTTACACCAAACGTTGTAAAACCGTTATACTTATATAATACATTTTTACGTAGTAAACGTTTTAAAAATGAGGGTAATTACGCTTACCGGTTTGATTTAAAGGGGCCTTTTCATAGATTTTGTCATGTATTGAAGTTTGTCATTAACTGCTTTATATTGATGAATATAAACATTTGACCTAAAAATATCCAGTATAAAAGCAAGAATACAATTAAAAAAAGAAAAAAAGGAACCCTCAACTGGGCTCGAATTACTGACCCCTTGAGTCCTGGAGTAAAAGTCTTCCGCTTTTACCACTTGGCCATCCGTGCTTATGATAAGAAAAGATGTATTTTTTAGTTTATAGAAGCAATCCTCGTAGTTTCACATAATATAACGACAGAGACAGAACTTTCCAAATTATTAAATCGTTTGGCGTTGCAACGCTTTATAATTTTCAGGTTTCCAAATCGTGAAAAGATGCATATAATGGATATTTTAGAGCCCGGTAAATGTTGAGTAGTAATATTTCCTCACAAATATCATAACGAAAATGTGCGAATCTGAACCAACTTTTTTTAATTTTGTCAATTTACCAAAACGTGAACAGGCCCCTTTAAAGGCGCCGTTGTAAAGCACAGCATTATCACACAACATTAAACATATCGAAACGGTCATGAAAGGGAACCTGCTGTTTTCAAATAAAACGATTTGAGAAGTCAGTGGAGATAATCTATATAATATACAAACATCAATAGTGTGACACCGATATAATGTCACTGAAAATACTCGTCTCAACACTGAATTATTTTAAGTTACAATTTGAGATTTAACTGATAACGGAAATTACGTTTTGCTTATTTTCTTCATGTATTTAATTTTATTTATGAATGATATATTCTATCCATATTTCTAGTGTAATAAAAGTGTCAAGTACTCGTTTTTAGCAATTGCTATTTTATTTTAAGCTAAAATGTTCTCCGTAAAGTCTAAGCTGTATTACTCATCCCAATGTCCGCGACGTCGTATCGGGTATCGGCATTAATAAAGGTATTTCCCAGGGATGTATACATCGGCCGGCGACCGTCTGATTGCCGGAGGGCCTGCGAACGATGACTGACAGACGCCGGACGGAGCTCGTCATGATACACGTACAACAAATCCGATGTCGGACGATCGCCGGGCGATAACCGTGCGTTGATCGTCCGATCTTATTTCGATCTCAAGTCGATTCCTTCCCGGGCACGACGTCGAGTCAAATTTTAAGTGAAACTTAAAATTACTCAGACAACGCCAAATGCAAGAAAATATCCTGGGAACGGTGCGATCATCGGCCGGGCGCCAGCCCGATGATCGAAAAAATACGCCGTCCGCTGATCGGACAATGACCGGTCTCTATTTGTGACTAAGTATTTAACTGTGTCATTCATCGGACGGCGGACGGCTCCGACGTGTCCAGTGTCTATTGAGAAGTGCATTTTATAGAAATGAGTTGATAACTTTCCATTCTACCAAAAGGTAATACATATGCAAAATATTAATGAAAGAAAACAAAAGCAATACATACAAGCTTGTGTTTTTTCCAGCTAGCTGTATCGGTTATTTTATCTGCATCACATTTTCTCCTATTAGTCGGATGATTTGATCACTGAAAAGGTACACAATTTACTAATTTAAAGAACGCTAAGTTAATATACGCTAAAAGTCTAATAATTATTGATCTATAATATCTACGTTTTTCATGTTCGCAAAAACGATGCATTCTGATTGGATAATTATACCGCGCGACTTGTTTTTTCATATCCCGAATATTCTAGTGTAAATGCAAATTATTATATTCTTAGCAGTCGTATGTTTTCATACAAACATGGAAAAATGACGTCTTTTTTCCGCGAACACCATACACCTTGTTTTTTATTCATATTCTTCTACATGAGTTTAAGGCCTCTCGCTTTAAACGAAACCAAAACTATCAAAATGTTCGACAAAATATTTTAATCAATACATATTCACAGTCATTGCTTCAACAAGCGTATATACTTATAATGTATGCAGACAATTGAGAAAAAACGGCTAAACTTATCGAACGCATTTGAACACATTCAATTCATTGCGTTTAATTAATGTAACTTGTATACGATATACGATGTTGATGGCCTTGCTAATACTACTGCTTTGCATCATGTATTAAGTCGTGCACACAATGATGGCCGTAAACAGATGATGAAATTAACTGATGGGCTATGGCTTTGAATCTTTGTATCAGAGTGCATTCATTGAAACTCATCGAAATGATTTCACTCGACAAGTGCATTCATTGAAACTCCTCGAAATGATTTCCCTCGACAGAGTTTCTTCACAAGTTGCGCACGTCCACGAGCTTCGTGAACTAGCGCCGAAAGTTAACTTCGTTTAGATTGAAAGTATTTCATATATCATTTTCTATTTTATGTAAAATCTAATTATTACAATAAGCGACAGTATAAATTATGTGTTTACAATTTATAAAAAAAAATGCAAATAAATAAAGCTTTATAAATTTTTTTTACCATGTTACATTCTTTCCGAAACAACATGTTCGTTTTTTAAGGGACGTAATCACTTCAAAGGGAGTTAAAGCCTTCAGTTCCCCGATCAATACTATATTAGAAAATAATATTTCCTAATTACTTATATATTAGCGTTCAACGACTGTTCATTTGCATAATTATGTAGATTGTTCTCTACGTTTGTGATATTTGAAACAATATAGCTAAAAGTACATTGTTCGTTCATAAAACGAACAAGGGAACAAAATGATATGCGTAGCTATATTAGGTGTACCTTTTTGGCTTTTTTTAATGTGTACTAAAATATCATTTAAAAGAATGCGTAGTTGTAAATGCTGTTAAAAGCTGAATGTTAACGCTCATAAAATGTGCAAACTTACATTTATTATTCCCGGAATTTAATAAGCTGGCTTTATCAGGATAGTGATTCATTGAAAAATCCGATGGGTTTTGCTAAGAAGAGACTTTTTAAACAGATAATACACAGCGGAAAGTGTCGTCCCTGATTAGCATGTGCGGACTGCACAGGCTTATCTGGGACGACACTTTACGCATATGCATTATACCCCCTTTTCACAAAGTGCGGCTGATATACATCTTTTAACCTTGGCCAGTCAAGGTCAGTAAAGCTATATATAACGGAGTAAGGAGTCCATATGCTTCTATTTAAATAAATGTATGTTACACAACTTGGAGGAAACGCGACAATGTGATAAGTGTGTACACACAATTACAAGCACGCGCTCACACACCCACATGGCACACGTGTACACGTTTGTAGGCGGACACGCTGGCTAGTTTTCAGCTACTTGGATCGCGGGTTATCCGGCCATTCTCTATCCAGCTCGTATTCATGTAGCGAACTTATATTATACGGGTATTAGTGTCTGCACTTTATGACCAACTAACCCAAGACAAGTAGGAAAATCGGCACCCCTTATGACCAACTCTTGAAAACGACTAAAAATCTAATGAAGTAGCCACCCAGACAAAACATGTTCTTTGAGCAACCAAAATTTACTACTAGTAATCGGATTGCCGGAACAAATCTCGTTCACCTAGTAAAATGTTCATCTCTCTGTGTTAACATTTTTTACCAAAGTAATTCATTTTTGCTCCGTTTGCTATGTATGTGTTTCTTTTCAACAACAATGGTTGTTGTCAAACGTGGGATGTCACAAACGGTGGTTTCCAATTTATCGAGGCAATAATATATTGGTTAGGGTTGCTTTGGCTGAATGTGCCGGTTTCGTTCAGAGTATAGATTACTGGACCTTGTCAGACAAACCATTTTCTTCTATCACATATTCAGAACTTTAAATAATCGCTATACCGTAACAGGAAATTAACACGATCTTATAAGGGTGCAAGTAGTTATGCAATATCTCAGTGAATGGCTATTACTGTACAATTTGTATGACTGCTCAATAATTCAATGAATATTTGTGTAATGTATTTTACTTGTTAATCGAATCTATATACATAAAAGTAACATCCAGTTATATACAAAATATCTGTAATTGAATGGGTAAACAAAACAAAACAAATCACAACTACCTGGTATACATCCTGCTTTGACACCCATACAAATGTTAACTACACAAACTTGAAATGGCAGCCAAATATAATTATTATCCGCACATTTGCTGACTTCTCAAGAAACCGTCTGTCTTTTTCAGTTTTGCCCTGTGCAGGTGTATGATTTGAGCACAACGTGTAGAAGACTACAAACAAAATATAAAAAAACATATCTGACATGACAACCACACACAAATCTGGCGTGAGCCGGAAAAGTGGATTAAACAAAGGTTGCCTATGTGAGGAGCGTATGTAACAACCACTGCTATAACCGAACGGCCATTTTTTTAAATCAGTATGCGTATATGATCCATATTGACGCATTTGTGCTTAGTAGACTCTCCCATCCTTCTAAATTGGACCAATTAATTTCTGAAACTTAGGGACGTCTAGAATATTTTTTCTATATTAAGACATTCTAAATTAGAATATTTCTTACAGGAATTAATTTAAGCAAACAGCAAAGACCCAGATGAGACGCCGCATCATGCAGCGTCTCATCTGGGTCTTCGCTGTTTGCCAAGGTCTTTTTCAAGACGCTAGACATAAAGGGGTTTAAACGTTCCCGTTTGGAGGGTTTAGACATGGACATGATTTGAGCCGAATTTGCACATAACTATTACATTTTTTATGCAAACTGTTAAACGGGTTAAGATAAGATCGTAAAATACATCGCAATTCAGATCAATACAAGTTTGCTGTTAGTAGGGCTGTCTATTGTATTCTTAAAAGGAGTTGACTATCGCAGACGACCAATAAGATACACCCCTAGGAAAGAGACAAACACACATGTATTGGAACAATAAAAGCACAATGCACGAATGTTCAATTTTTATTCATTCATTTAACGCTTGGTCATGTTTCTTACTTACAGTCGAAGAATTCTGTCAAGTGCAATTAGTAGTGGAATCAAGTGCTATTATAAGCAACAAAGACGCTGCAACTCATAATTATCATATGTCAGCGCATGCATCGCTTTGATAGTTATTAATTATTGTGATCAAAGGAATATCGGACGCTTTCATATCTATATATAAATAAGAAATGTTTCGTGCTGTTGCGCTCTGTGAAATCATTTAATTATAACTAAACATAACCATGAAAACAGAATTAAACATGCTCGATGGTGGAATCCATGTCGTGCGTGGATCATTATTTCTGATGAAATCATTGTTAAGCATGATTGTTTCTTTGGAACAACGTTGCTGGATAGGTAATTAAAAGCTCGACAAGAATGAAGGTTGAATGCGAAAAACAACACATTTTTAACCATGATAATTCTGTTTGAACTTTGACAAAAGTAGTTTTTAATAAGATGATACATTATTTAAATTTTGTTTTCTAATATCGTTTTATTGATATAACAATTGGTTATAATAATAATATATATAAATCTTGAACCTCTTTCCATCCGATAATCTTTCAGTTAAGACAAGAGACTGATGTGTTGTACAATACATGAACACACATACAGTTCGACACTACATATACAAGCGATGAAAGCTGGAAAAAGTTTATGCAAGGTATATGAGATTTTAACAAGTGTGTTTGCATGACCAATCAATCAATTTCAATTCTTTGAACGAAGTCAAGCTTTTGTTGTTTTTTGCGTAAATACCGTCTTAATATATACACATTTCATCATCGGAAATGGTTCGCTGCATATAGAGACTCCAAAACCAACATATTTAAATATCGATCTTCCAAAAAACATATGACCACAAGTAGCTTAACACAATGGTGCAACTAAGCTTAATGGACTTATAAGTGTGACCTTTTTCTGGGGGAAGGGGGAGGGCTTCGTACCCTGCACAAAACACATCTTCCCGTTATGTTGTGCGACTGAGAATAAATAAACCTTTCCCGGGGATTAACCCAGGTCGCCTCTGTAAGATGCGAGTGGACCACCATTAATATAATGATTTGTTAATGCGTCAAGAATAAAATTTATCACGATATGCTTATATATAAACTTAGATCACATCTTAAAATAATAATAGAAAATAAAGTATTTTGTGATGTTTTTTGCAGGGGTGAATAAGGTAGTAAAAACATATCACAGTCCGGTTCCAAATCTGGTTGTGTAGTCTCTATCTGTATCTGAATGACAACATCATTTTTATCAATGCACATGTGCTTTTTTTCTTCACAACCTCTAAAAACATATATTAACCGAGATTAAGCCAGAAGCATTGGAAAGGAAAATCGAAAAATATGTTGAAATAACATTTAGTTTTGTAAATAAGCGATACCATTGGAAAAAAAAATAACGTTGACATGTAGACGTACCTCAACATGTGTTAAGTTTTTCATAAAGTGGTACGTTAAGAATGGATCATTTTGAGTTTTTATCAAGCTGTCGAAAAATTATCGGGATGCAATTATGCACAAACATAAAAAGTTCTTATGAAGTCGTAACCAAACATTATCTGGTCGGGATCGATATTCTACTTCCGATTGCAGGTTTCCTGAGTGTATTAAGTCTAATGCTTTTCATGTGTCTTTCTATAAATATGGTCATACTATGATATTAAGGCCTTTCCTATGTAAGCATCAATCTGTACTGATATTTATAGTTAGCCACGTACTAATAGTACAGAAATGTCAAATTGAATAAGCACAAGAGAAAAAAAGAAATCTTGCTTTAAAATACTATTTTGTGTTTTTTGGAATGTTAACTAATTGCTTCACCAATGTCATAAATGAAAATTGGAGACACGAAAGTATAGAAGCTGAAAAATGAATATAGAGAGCACTCGGAAACATGTATCGTATCGCGCCTTCGTTATGTCTTAAACTAAAATTTTCTGCATATGTCTTTTTGCAATACGGTAATATCAAACGAATGCTAACGGTTTGTCAAATACTGCATGGGAATTTCAACATATGCGCAGAACTTGCCGTGTGTGTGTATGTGTGTTTGTTCCCAGTTTATTTACATGTCCATCAGCCTTTTCACGAGTACATGTATATGAGAAGACCTGACGCAGAACTTAACAAATTAGATGAACGTTAAATGGACGCTTTCTGAAGGCTTCTACTGCTAGAGGGATCTTTATTGTCAACATGAAAACAGTTCTGACAGTTGCATTTCTTGCTTTTGTAATGTTCTTTAAGTTTCTCAATTTGCTTAATTGCTTGCAAAAATATGTAGGTAGATGGCATATGCAAAATAAACTGATCATACACACATATACGCAATGATATGTTTGTCTATAAAATGTTATAACGTTTATAAAGCAATTATATACTTCCGCGATTTAGATTAATCTCGGAACATGTCATCACTATGAATATAAGATGTGCGATAATGTGCGCGCATTCCAGCCACGTTTGCGACAGACCTCACATGCTTTTTGATAATAACTGTTCAATATAAGTGTTGTGGACATGTTTGCATACAGCTAACGGTAACTTGTTTGTCAAACGCTTATTTCCTTTCTAGCGTCCGATTTCCGTAACTCACGGTGATACTTGACACTATCGAAGATGCATTTTAGAGCGTTTAATATACATGCAAAATACTCTTTTAAGAGCCATCTATGGAAGCTTGCAATTAAATGTGTAATGTCATTTTTCTGTGTTAAATGCATTACAACGTAACCAATGTCTGACCTCTGAAAGTGGGGGTAAAAAAGTATTATCTTCGTTTCTCCGCAACAGAATCCTCACACTGCAAAGAGTTTGTAAATGTCATATACTTATTTTATATTTAACTATATATCACCACCATCATATGATTACTGATATATCTTTGTTTGTTCGATGTGTTATTAGAATATATATATACATAAACAAATATGGATTATATGGATTAAAATCTTAAATATAAAGCTACAAACTAAGTGTATGCATTTAAGACTGTGATTTATGAATTGATTTAAAATAGTTTGTTTTTGTGTGACGACAAAATTCAAAGTAGGCAACAAAAGTTTGCGAAAGAAAACCCTGTGAGATTCCTATCATTGCTCCATCTAGGATTTGAAAAAGACAGAGGGGGCTATTTTGTTAAAAGGGCACTTTCAAGTGCGCAGTATTTTCTCAAAAGGGCGCTTTCGAGGCCGCGGTCATGTCCGGAATGCTCCCTGTATAAAACAATCTGTTTCCTGGGTAGGACAAGTATTTGCTTTCTAAAGGGTGATCTAAAGAACGCTTCCACTTAAAGGATCAAAACCGAGACCTCCAAGTCGGTAAGCGGACACGATATCCACTACGCCGCAGTCACCGAACTATCTTTGAATTCTAGAGGCTTAATAAGCACACAATTATAAAATATTAGATCTGAAAGCTTGGCAGATGTAAAACGCTTTTAATACTTTCGTTTTAACATCAGAACCATTACGCAAACTCAAATGTGTCACAGTAATGCCGAGCACTTTTATAATACTATAGTTTTGTATATTACATTTATTTAAAACGTCTATTTATAAATAATATTTAATCAATTTATTTTGCTTGACGTTTTGTGTTAACTTCTTTGCTTGTAATTATGTCCCTTGAAATACAAAATTTATGTCACTGTAGGTAGTAAGCATTAAAAATCGTTGATAAAATACTTTGTTATATTTTCAGTGAGCCATAATAATGGTTTAATATAAAAATAATAATATTAAAATTTGAAAAAAAGTATTATAAATACATTTTTCGCGACACAATCAATAAATATTGATATATCATGTGCGAAACAAGCGTGCGAATTTCGCATACTTGACATAATTTCTGAATCTCTACTCGTTGAGAGCCACAATGCATTCGCAACAAAATGTAAATTGAAACACAAATATGCCTTCACTGTAAAAAACAATTACACTACTACACTTTGACTACTACAAAGGTCCCGTCCTGAATCGGGGCCTTTCGATTCCAATCAAGACTTAACCTATCACATTATAGTGATAATACATGTTTTCGAAGGCATGATCATCTGCGGGCGCTCGAAAAATCGATTTTGAGAGCGCCCGCAGATGATCATGTCAGAGAAAATGTGTATTTTCGCTATTATTGCATAAACAAATCACACATACCAAAATATATTAAAATAACATTGAAAACAATATCTCTTGTTCATTCGAAATCGACAAAATAATTTGATTATTTCAATACAGTTCAAGGCAAGGTTGTGTTTTACATATGCCTTACTCGGTCATCATCCGAAAATGACGAGGCTTTACCTTCGGAAAGGCAGTTTTCGATTTAAAATGTGTTTAAACAGCGGATTAATATTGAGTAACAGGAAATTAACACGATCTTATAAGGGTGCAAGTAGTTATGCAATATCTCAGTGAATGGCTATTAATGTACAATTTGTATGACTGCTCAATAATTCAATGAATATTTGTGTAATGTATTTTACTTGTTCATCGAATCTATATACATAAAAGTAACACCCAGTTATATACAAAATATCTGTAATTGAATGGGTAAACAAAACAAAACAAATCAAAACTACCTGGTATACATCCTGCTTTGACACCCATACAAATGTTAACTACACAAACTTGAAATGGCAGCCAAATATAATTATTATCCGCACATCTGCTGAATTCTCAAAAAACCGTCTGTCTTTTTCAGTTTCACTCTGTGCAGGTGTATGATTTGAGCACAATGTGTAGAAGACTACAAACAAAATTAAAAAAAACACATATCTGACATGACAACCACACACCAATCTGGCGTGAGCCAGAAAAGTGGATTAAACAAAGGTTCCTAAGTGAGGAGCGTATGTAAAAACCACTGCGATAACCGAACGGCCATTTTTCAATCAGTATGCGTAAATGATCCATATTGACCCATTTGTGCCTAGTAGACTCTCCCATCCTTCTAAATTACACCAATTTATTTCCGAAACTAAGGGATGTCTAGAATATTTTTTCTATATTTAGAAATTCTAAATTAAAATATTTCTTACAGAAACTAATTTAAGCAAACAGCAAAGACCCAGATGAGACGCCGAATCATGCGGCGTCTCATCTGGATCTACGCTGTTTGCCAAGGCCTTTTTAAGACGCTATGCATAAATTGGTTAAAACGTTCCCGTTTGGATTCTTTTAAACCACATTTATATAGCGCCCTTTACATACTCGAGATGTGCGTTCAAAGGCGCTTTACACATTTTCCCTGATCACTGGATCATAAGTCGTCCGTTAACATCTTGGCGCAGTATGCAGCCACGGCATATTGGCTTTTTTCCCTCACAGGTACCCATTTATACACCTGGGTGGAGAGGAGCAGATGTGGGATAAATTTCTTGCTCAAGGAAATTCCATTGGTCAGGGCGGGATTCGAATCCGGGACCTCTCGATCCCAACGCCAGCGTCCTACCATTAGATCACTGCTCCCACGTTGCTGGTGGCAGAAAAATAATACATTGGTAGTAACACGCTGAACAAGAATGAAGGTTGAATGCGAAAACAACACATTTTAAATCATGATAATTCTTTGTGAACTTTGACAAAAGTAGTTTTTAATAAGATGATACATTATTAAAATTTTGTTTTCTAATATAATTTAAGTGATATAACAATTGGTTATAATAATTATATATAGGAATCTTGAACCTCTTTCCATCCGATAATCTTTCAGTTAAGACAAGAGACTGATGAGTTGTACAATACATGAAAACACATACAGCTCGACTCTACTCATACAAGCGATGAAAGCTGGAAACAGTTAATGCAAGGCATAGGAGATTTAAACAAGTGTGTTGGCATGACCAATCAATCAATTTCAATTCGTAGAACGAAATCAAGCTTTTGTGGTTTTTTTCGCGTAAATACCGACTTAATATATACAAATGTCATTATTGGAAATGGTTCGCTCCATATAGAGACTCCAAAACCAACATGTTTAAATAATGTATCTTCCAGAAAACATATGAACACAAGTAGCTTAACACAATGGTGCAACTAAGCTTAATGAACTTTATAAGTGTGACCTTTCTCTTGGGAAAGGGGGGTGGGGGAAGGGCTTCGTACCCTGCACAAAAACAACATCTGCCCGTTATGTTGTGCGATTTAGAATAAATAAACATTTCTCGGGGATTAAACCCTGGTCGCTTCTGTAAGATGCGAGTGGACAGCCATTAATATAATGATTTGTAAATGCGTCAAGAATAAAATTTATATCGATATGCTAATACATAAACTTAGATTACACAGCACAGTTCAAAATAATAATACAAAATAAAGTATTTTGTGATGTTTTTTTGCAGGGGTGAATAAGGTAGTAAAAACATACCAATATCCGGTTCCCAATCAGGTTGTGTAGTCTCTATCTGAATCTGAATAACAACAGCATCATTTTATCAATGTACATGTGCTTTTTTTCTTCGCAATCTCTAAAAACATATATAAACCGAAACGATGCAAGAAGCATTGGAAAGAAAAAAAAAACATGTAGAAATAACATTTAGTTTTGAAATAAGCGAAACCATTGGAAAAAATTAACGTTGACATGTAGACGTACCTCAACATGTGTTAAGTTTTTGCATAAAGTGACGTGAGGAATGGATCATTTTGAGCTTTTATCAAGCTGTCGTAAAATTATCGGGCTGCAATTATGCACAAACAGAACAAGTTCTTATGAAGTTGTAACCAAACAATAATATGGTCGGGATCAATATTTGAATTTCGATTGCAGGTTTCTGAGTGTATTAAGTCTCTTGCTTTTCATTTGTCTTTTTATAATTATGGTCATACTATGATATTAAGGCCTTTCCTATGTAAGCATCCATTTGTACTGGTATTTATAGATAGCCACGTACTAATATTACAGAAATGTCAAATTGAATAAGCACAAGAGAAAGAAAGAAATCTTGCTTTGAAATACTGTTTTAGTGTTTTGGGGGATGTTAACTAGTTGCTTCACCAATGTCATAAATGTAAATTGGTGACACGAAAGCATGGAAGCTGAAGAATGCATATAGAGAACACTCTGAAAAATACTGCATGGGAAGTTTAACATATGCGCAGAACTTGCCGTGTGTGTGTGTGTGTGTGTGTGTGTGTGAGTGTGTGCGTGCGTGCGTGCGTGCGTGCGGGCGGGCGTGCGTGCGTGCGTGCGTGTGTGTGTGTGTGTGTGTGTGTGTGTAAATGGTGGAAACCCACTACCCGTCTTACGTTACACACCAAACAACCCACTACATATTGGCAACTCACTACACAAAACCTGGTAGTGACTTTGACATTTTGCTTTTTTTTTTTGCTAAATTTGACATTTACTTTAAAAAAAAATGTATTTTGACCATGGAATTGACTTGGCGGTTTTTATTCGCAATTGTGTGTTGTCGTACACTCTTGCGCGATGTTGCCATTTTCATGTCTCACACATTTTGCTCCATTAATTGTGCGCATGCGCGTGTTTTCCAAAATGTCTTCCAAGACCGTGATTCAGGTGGGGAATTAAATATAGGTATTTGTATGCTGAATACGTTAATTATAAATGCTATATTAGGCGGTTAAATATTAAATGTTCTTCTTGTATGAAATAAAGCGCACGTTGTCTGTTAAACTGCTTCTTTTCGGATATAAACAGATACGATTTGACTAACGAAGGTCATTCGCTTGTATCAAAATAAACATTTTCAAAGCTAACCTTTTACAAGTTAAGTGATGTGGAAAAAAGCTCAACGACAACGTTATCGGAACATAAAAAATATTTGATTTCCATTAGTATTTGCGAAATACGATTTAATTGATTGTAGTTTTGTGAATCATAATCGGTAACTGGTCATTTCGTACCTATTCTAAGCTCGTACCCGTCAGCATTGTACATTGTACAGGTGCTAAACAACTTTGTTGCAGACTTAAATGTTTAGTGCAATAGGTAACTTTACAATTTTCCATCAGGTTCTTCTTCTTCCATGTGATAAAATCATGTCTGCAATGAGACCTCAAAGAAAGGATTTCAAGAACTTGAGGCGATAAGTCACAAGTGGGACGGACTTGTTTCTAAAACGGGATGAAGAAGTGTTTCCAGGCACCCAGAAAAAGGTATGTGCATCAATGAAGGAAAGCATTTAATTGTGTGCAGATTCATCATAACGACAAGTTCATTGTTATATAGACGAGTTGATTGTTATTGCTTACAATCAGTTTTCTCGCATGCACGGTCACTTGTTGGCAAAAGCGCTGGTTACTGATGTGGAAAATATATGCAGTTAGTCATGTTTTCATCAGAAAATAAGTAAGAACTTCTAAAATGAATGCGTAAACACAATAAATGAATTTAAAAACTATATCACACCACACCATAGTCTTTGGAATAATTGTATTGTTATTTTTTAAATAATTAGCCTAAATGATTGAGGTTCACCGTCCATTGGTCTTCAACTTGGAAGCCCTGTCAAATGTTTTGTGCATATTAAAATCGTAATTGTACGTCTAATTTATAAAAATAAATGCGTAAACCTTCATGAAAAAGCCGTATTTATCTGGAGCTCTGTTAGTTCAAATATACTTGTAGTTCAGTGTGTATTTGTAATACACAAATGTAGGATGTAAATTAAAGAGTAAAATGAACTCTAGTGAAGTGTAACCTGCGTTGGGTTCATCTTTCTTTTTAAGAAGACACAAACTCACTAACTATTCCTTCCAGCTGAGAAACCCTAAACCTATTTGTAAGATATGGTATTGAGGCAACTTACACAGAGTGTACCTGTATTTTCTATTCTTACTGCCATAACAGATCTTGGGCCACACTTTGTTTTGTCACATATTTTCGCGACCTTCAAAATATTCTTTCTAAATTTTCGTACTTGTTGACGTCAATCCCCTACACAATTCACTCCATACATTAGACACACACGCCATCACCATCACATGGCATACCAAATACCACTCAAGTCTTAAGGGCTTAAGGTGTTAGATTTTGCACCTTTTTTTATCACTGTTGATTTTCCTGAGTGGATTGAGTAACTCGGGTAAGCTATCAATCTATTTCTTTTTAATCCCCAACGCATGGCCATAATGATTCAGCATTGGACATTATTATAAAAGAAGAAGAAGAACGTACAAACGTCAAATAATTCATCATATTAAAATAGTTACATCAATATAAAACATTATTTTATCCTTCAACGGACAAATAAATATATAAATTTGGCGCATTGTAGTACACATATATACATATGTAGCAATGATTTCATCATTTATGTGTCGACAACTTACTCGATCAAAATAAATACCACTGATGTACGGCAGGGTTGGCATATTGACCGGTCAATTGAGTATTGACCTGGCCGGCGGTCAATACCCGGTTAAAACCGGTCAATACTGGTCATTATTGGTCAATACTGGTCGATTGAAAATTGTAGCATTTAAACATGACAAAGGAAGAATTTAAGCTATTCTATATTAAATCAATCATAATTCTGTAATTGATAAACTTTTTTTAAGTTATCTATTGTAAAAAAAATCTTTAAAGCTGTAAAAAATACTTCTTTATTATTTATGGAAACAGTCTCAAATACAAAAGAACTAAGGCAATATCTTTATCTCAGTGGATCACATCTGTTACTGAAGTATTATTGCTATTGTAGTTACCATAGTATTTCACTGATCTATTGATATATCTATTTGATAAGCTCAGGGATTTCAATAGACGCAGAATCCTGCGTTTGACGCGAGCAAATTAAAAATGACTCATTTTTGACGCAACCCTTTTTTTGCTGTGCGTCATTTTGACGCGTCGAAAATTTGACCCGTGCGTCAGTCAGTTAACATCTCGAGCTCCATGGTAATAAATCCTGCTGTGCTCCTAATTGAAATTAAAGTTTCAGCATTTGAAACTCGGTCTATAATCGAGGGAATACCCCGGGCGTTGTTTATCTTATCTCACCTCTTCCAATACACGTGTTACCGTCTAAATAGTGCGTGCCCACTAACTGGGTAATTAGCAGCAGTGATTACGTGATAATTGATTGACCATCCGATAATTGCAGGGTTTTTGCAGACTTTTCAGACGGCACGGTTACAGAAAGTCGGCAAAATTACATCAAGTAAAAACCATATTGATCAAAGGTGTATTAATTACATAGATCCAATAGTAGACCAAAGTCCAGCGAGTTTTGTCAGTTGTTAATCCACCGATAATTACGAGTAACACCCATCTTATATAAACTGGAATCACGGTTCATTTTTGATACTTACAAGTAATAGAACTACACATAAACATTGAGAAAACACATTTTCTCGATAAGATATAAATGATCCGAGTAGAATTAAATTGCTGCGTCATGACCTTCGACATTGTAAATGGCGGACTTAACATTCAACCGGCGTTCAATTCAAAGCTGGCGATTCAAATTGCAAGTAATGGCGATTCAATAATGGAGAAAGCATTAACTGGATTTAACAAACATTTGATAAGGTTTGTTAAACCCGATAACAACAAGAAAAATTTGGATTATTAAAGTAAAACTACTACAGGTAAGGCATTCCAAAGTGTACATATTTCGGACATGTATAGTATTCGGATAAACAGTAATAGATATACTAGATGTTCCATGCATTTAGATTGTGTTTTGTTAGAAAAGCTATTATAGGGACGATGATAATATAATGACGATAAATATGTGATGAAAAGGTGCTACCGGTACATATTTTAAATTATTTAAATGTGTTAAAAGACTTAAATGTGTTATAAATATAAGGAAGTATATTTAATGTACCAATTCATTAAAATATGTTGTGTTATTTATCATGGTATTGTTATTTAATAAAGCAGTAAAACTTTTTAAGATATTGTGTTACTCTTAGAGCATATTTTTATCTAACAAAATGAATAATACAGACAAAAACACAATTAACGCGCTTCAACATTGACCCCACCATTTTTCAATTTGACTCTTCAAAATTTCAGTCCAGGGGTCATTGACTCCTGGTTTTTAAAATCTATTGAAATCCCTGTAAGCTGATGGACAAACAGAACTCTTGTGGTTTCTTGGGTCATAAATGATCTGGCCCCTAAGCCTTTATTGGTAATAAAATGCATGCTCTGATAGTGGCATTCAATGAAGAAAATCTGCCCTTAGGCTCTTTCTTTTCACTTAAACAAAATGAGATAACTTGCTATTATTGTTATTAATTTAATAGTCACTTCTAACTTGTCTCCTTTCTATATTAAGAGGGTTTTCATATTTTAAAGTTCAATTGGTCTTCAAATGAATAAGCAATCAAAGTTCTTGATTTTGGCTACAAATAATGTTTACAATTGTGCGTCTACTCTAGACGCTTCTGTTCAATAATTTCTTTCTTTTAATAATTATTTCTTATAATGTTGTTTTTTATATCAATGGAAAATAAAATATTGTTTCAATATTTTGTTAAAGAAATCCAGGCAATAATACATGACAAGTAAGGGTTGTGTCAAAGGTGCCATGTAAGGCCCTATTATCAGTTTTGGGTGCCCTAACCTGTATAGGTGAAAAGACTGTAAAAAGACTGTGGAGACAGTGGGGCATGAGGAACAACTAATACACAGTAATTGACAGGTTTTTGTTGAATCAAGCACAGAATTTTCTGAGCATTCATAATTCGTTAGAATTGACAAAAAATCAATCGACTAGAAAAATCCAATTGACTAACTTGACTCATTTGCAAAATTTTGAGAGATTTGCCTACAAATTGCATGAACAGGTATAAAATAGTGGGTATTAACAGCTTAAGACATTATTGGCAACATGTCTGTTTAATTTATATTATCAATATTGTTTAATTAAGCATAGAATATTAATCAAACTTGGGGGTAAAGTTCAATCGACCAGTATTGACCAGTAATGACCACTTTGGGAGTATTGACCGGGGCTGTTTTAACCGGTAAAAACTGTCAGTTAAAACCGGGGGCGGTCGACTGGTGATGTACGATGAGCCTTCTATGTTTGTATTAAGGATAATTTTGATACTAGAATGATCGTAATAATTATTCAACATGCTTACAAGGTCATCCTTTAAAAAAACCCAGAAAGATACAGGTTATCACTATATGAGTGACGATGGTGATGGTTATGATGATGATGCAGTTGATGATGATTAAAAGTGCAAGCATTCGCTGATTGCATTAAAACATTTATGTTTACTGAACCACCATTTTATTGGATGAGTATTAGAAATATGCAAAAACTTATTGTCTTTTGTTTCTTCAATATTATAAAACTTATTCATTAAGACGAAGAAAGTGATAAAACAACGCACGACTGCATGCATTTTTCAAGGTTCAAGATACAAGTGAAAGCATTATTAATCTTGCTTATTATTACTGGACAATCGCCACCTGTTGGGAGGGGGGGGGACAGGCACTTTGGGTCACTAATGTTTATGACACCCGTGTTAATAGTAAGTATCTGCCAAACAAAGGGCCACTTAAACCTCGGCACGAGTGTCGACGCTTGTGAACACATGCAAATTATTATCTCAAAATTTCCCAAAAGGAAGGCATATTCCGTCAATTTTGTTCCAAAATTATCTGAAAGTAAACAAATAAAATAAGCACTTACACTAAACACTTAAAGAGAAAATCATTGTAAATCAATATTTGAGTAGATTTTTTCTTTTGATATCAAGCAATTGAAACAACCCGTAATTCCCAATTGGAACATTTCACAATGGGAATTTTCCCAACTTCAGGGTTTTTCGCGCTAATTTTTTTCAATTGGCATGGTACAAGTACTTTTCCCAATTGGGGAAGAAAAATCACTGAAGTCCGAAAAACTCCACATGGTCATGTTACAAGTGTAAATGACTGTGTTAAATTTTCAAAATTTCCTATATTTTGGGGAAAATATTCCTTTATTGTTCCTTTATTTTCTTGGTTACGATGTTTACAGCCTGTTTTTTCCCCCAAGATGCGCATTTACAATGTACCTGGATGCTTACCAGTATTTTTCACCTATGCCAAATTTATTGGGATAATTCCTTTAAACCATAGACCCCTAAAAGGCGTTTTCACCTTATTAAACAGAGGCCTATTTCAGAATACTTCACAATTCCAAAAAGAAGTGGTTTATTATCACAATACTGAGCTAAACATTCCCAACTGGAATAAATAAATGAACACTCAAGAGTACAAATTTTCATGTATTTGATCTTTAATCTTGGGCTCAATAAAAATGCATGTGTGTGTTATCATAAAGATAATGGTCAAAGTACTGTGCCTATTTCTCAACCATGTTTATATTGTTTCTAAAATTTTACAATTTTGAGAAAATAACGTGCTTATTTTCACAAAATGATCAGACTAGGGTTTCATCTTAAATTTGGGTGATTAACACCTGCCCTAGATTGTAATTATAACAATAATATGTTTTCATGTTCTTTAATTATAGGAAGATGTGTGCATACACATTCCCACATCGAAAAGGGGGATATTTTTCTGAAATATGAAGGGATGTTAACAAGGCAGGAGCCGATTGGAAATGTCACATATGTGTTTGAATTCCGATTCAAAGGGGAAAAAGTGTTGGTATGTATAAATCTTTAACACAAATAATGTTTTTTCTGTAAACCCAGTATGGTCAAACATGTTCTTTTTCTGTAGTGTATTAAAATATGTTATTTTGTCATAGAAATTTATAAATTCATACACCATACTCTGATACTGTTATAATCATATTACAAAAATATTGTTATGTGATGGTAATCGTTACTTAAAAGTTATACCCTCACAAACAAAGTTTAGGTGGGATATCAGGCATTTCCCCAGGCGCTTTAAGCATCAGGGAGCCCTTGGGCCATAATCTTAAACGACTTTAATTAATTAACGCACTAACCATGCACACCAACTTTTGTTGCTGTGATTCTTCAAGGTGTTTTTAAAATCATATAAATACACTGTGGAATAAAAAGATTCAACAGCTTTTCAAGAATGTTAAGTTTAAATTTATATGTTCAATAATTGTACTTATTGTCTTACTTAAACTGTACTGTAAGATTTGATTTAGTACCTTAAAATTAAACAAGTTGAATGGTTTATATATATATATATATATATATATATATATATATATATATATATATATATATATATATATATATATATATATATATATATATAAATTTGGAATCATTAGTGATATTATAGGCATTTTTTACTGTTGAAAAAAATGAACAAAATTGTGTCTTTGTGTCGTATGAACAAATCTGCATGAAAACTACATTTGGACTCAAATCATTTCTGTCGTCAGTTGTAAAAACACCTATATACTGTTTGATTCCAATAATGTCGCTTTAATGGAATTACTATTTTTATATATTTGATTCTTAATATTTAATCAACTAAACTTGTTTTATTAGTAGTACAATTTTGCAGTAGCCCCCCATTAATAGTTTTATTATTACTTTACGGTACCGCCCCTGGATTTTTTTCACGTCATTGTATCTAACCTGTCAATTACGGCATAACTCTTTCTCTGTTCCTGGGTACATGTAAGCTACATGCATAGGTCATTGGGTTTATAACGTTCAATTTTATTTATATTTTCTCTCTGATAAGGCGTTTCTTTTTTGATTTAATAATTATTAATATGTTTTTTAGCAGTCACATAAACAACATAGCAATGTAATATGGAATTTTTACACCCATTATTGCTGCTTCTTCCTGTATTTGCGCGATGATTATCTGAACTATTAACTCAATGACGCTATATTTTTAAATCTTTCTATAAAGAAGGAATGTAGTTGACACTTGTTTGTAGTTTTATTTAATCGTTCTTCAAAAAGTTGTAACTCTGTTGCTCTGGTATCTTCAATACCATTGAGTAATTCAATGGTAATTAAATTGAATGCGTTAAATTCCCTTTTATTATTGTTTGATTTGAGTTACAATGCTATGACGTTTAATTTTATCTACACTTAAATGTATTATGAATATTGTTGGGCCAAGTGTGAGGTTGAGCGCCCTATAACCGGTTTAAACCCCCAATGCTTTGCATTGACCGTTCCAAGGCGGTGACCCCAGCTTTATTCATATTTTGTGTTTATGTTGGTTTATATTGTGCTGTATTGTGCTGTTTTGTACTGTTTGGGCAATCGGTCACTTGCCTTAAATAAAGGACCAACTAATTGTTTTTAATGAAAATTCAATACTGCTCCAGCAGCTGGAGTTTCACTTCTTTATATTACATAGTGTGTGTGCCACTGTTTTGACTTGCATAGTTTTTATGTAAATATAGTAACTCCCATGGTTTTTATGCCAGTGTAGTGACTTGCCTTGTGTGTATGCCAATTACATGACGTGCATAGTGTGTATGCCACTGTCAGGGCCAAAACAAACTTCTTCGCAAGGGGCCTTTTTTTCTAACACTGAACCAAAAAGGCCCTTTCCCCTACAGAAATTTCTTTAAAAGCATTCATTTTTCTCAAAATTTTCAATCTACCTCAGTATTTTTCATTTCCCAAGCCAGAAATTTGTGTCTTTTTTCCGAACAAAGACTGTGGCCCTTTCCCCAAAGTTGGTGTTTTGGCCCTGGTAGTGACTTGCATAGTTTTTATGCCAATGTAGTAACTTCCATAGTTTTATGCCAGTGTAGTGACTTGCCTAGTGTGTATGCCAATTTCATGACTTGCATTTCCAGCAGCTGGAGTTTCACTTCTTTATATTGCATAGTGTTTGTGACACTGTAGTGACTTGCATATTGTATGCCAATGTAGTAACTTCCATACATTTTAGGCCAGTGTAGTGACTTGCCTTGTGTGTATGCCAATTTCATGACTTACATAGTATGTGTGACACTGTAGTGACTTGCATAGTTTGTATGTCAATGTAGTTACTTCCATACATTTATGCTAGTGTACAAATTTAGTAACTTGCCTAGTGTGAATGCCAATTACATGACATGCATAGTGTGTCTTCCACTGTAGTGACTTGCATAGTTTTTATGCCAATGTAGTAACTTCCATAGTTTTATGCCAGTGTAGTGACTTGCCTAGTGTGTATGCCAATTTCATGACTTGCATAGTGTGTGTGCCACTGTAGTGACTTGCATATTGTATGCCAATGTAGTAACTTCCATACATTTTAGGCCAGTGTAGTGACTTGCCTTGTGTGTATGCCAATTTCATGACTTACATAGTATGTGTGACACTGTAGTGACTTGCATAGTTTGTATGCCAATGTAGTTACTTCCATACATTTATGCCAGTGTACAAATGTAGTAACTTGCCTAGTGTGAATGCCAATTACATGACATGCATAGTGTGTCTTCCACTGTAGTGACTTGCATAGTTTTTATGCAAATGCTGTAACTTCTATAGTATTATGCCAGTGTAGTGACTTGCCTGGTGTGTTTGTCAATTTCATGACATGCATAGTGTGTCTGCCGCTGTAGTGATTTGCATAGTTTTTATACCATTGTTATAACTTCAATAGTTGTATGCCACTGTAGTGACTTGCATAGTTTTTGTGCCAATGTAGTAACTTCCATACATTTTATGCCAGTGTAGTTACTTGCCTAGTGTGTATGCCAATTACATGGCATTCATAGTGTGTCTGCCATTGTAGTGACTTGCATAGTTTTTATGCCAATGTAGTAAATTCCATAGTTGTATGCCAATTTCATGACTTACATGGTATGTGTGCCACTGTAGTGACTTGCATAGTTTGTATTCCAATGTAGTCACTAACATACATTTCATGCCAGTGTAGTGACTTGCCTTGTGTGTATGTCAATTTCATGACATGCTTAGTGTGTCTGCCAATGTAGTGACTTGCATTTTTTATGTCAATGTTTCTTTCATAGTGTTATGCCAGTATAGTAACGGTCCTAGTGTGTGTGCCAATTTCATGACTTATATAGAGTGTGTGCCACCGTAGTGACTTGCATGCATACTTTGTATGCCAATGAAGTAACTAACTTAGTTTGTATGCCAGTGTAGTGACTCGCCTTGTGTTTATGCCAATTTCATAACTTACATAGTGTGCGTGCCACTGAAGTTACTTGCATAGTTTGTATGCCAATGTAGTAATTTCCAGACTTTTTATGCCAGTGTAGTGCAGTGAAATCCAAACTAGGCATATTTTTACAGGACAGTAGGTCCTATTAAATTGGAAAAAATACAGGACCTTCTCTTTTTTAAGACCTACCGGCTACAGAATATAAAAGTAAAATAACTTTTCATTGATGGGATCAAGGTGTTTATGATAAAAGAACATTTGCCAAAACGAAAGTAGCCGATACTTGTTTACCTAAGCTTCGCTTAGAGCGCATGTCAGTTAGGAGTCTGGTCAATACGGCCTAATCCGACGACAGACTCGATATATGAAAACGAGCTTTTTTGCACGCATGGACATTGACTGCCAAGATAATAACGGTTCGAATGACACTGATCATTATTATACATTACTTTTGCTCTTACAACCACACTAAGTGATACCTGTATCATTTAATGATCATATTTATGATTATCTTGTTAAGCGACTAGGCCGCCATGGATTTGGACTGTCCTGACAGGCATTTGTAAGATGCACAAAAATGGACCAATCAGAGTGCCCTCGGAAAATTCTGTCAGCAGAAAGAGCATTGGCACAAAAAAGCATGTGTATAAAGACACTATCGCTTTTTTGCAGCTCTGAAAACTTTCAGAGAAGTAAACGAAACTATACAATAATACAAACTAACAAATTGTTCTCTTTTTTACGAACATTCGGTCCAGTAAATTTACAGGACCGACAAGCCAAACCTTACAGAATTTTACAGGACCTGTCCCACGGTCCGGACATGTTTGGCTGAGACTGGTAGTGACATGCCTAGTGTGTTTGCCAATTTCATGACTTACATAGTGTATGTACCACTGTAGTGACTTGCATATAAATATTAAATATTTATCTATATTTTATATACTATATGGTTAAATATATATATTGATTAACTTTTACAAATCCTAATAAGTTTTATTGTTTATTTCTTTTCTTTTTTTTTATTATTTTTTTTTTAATTCAATATCATACATACAATGTAAACATGTATATGATCATACAACATAGTGATTGTACAAAGCAATAAAGTTCAAACATGTTATACAAGATTGTTTATTTCTGTTTCTATTAGGTTTGATGGAACTACAGAAGATGGCAGTTTGGAAGGCTTGTAAATGACTCCACCCACGGCATTTGCAAAGTGCAGTGCTTTGAGGAGGAGGGTCTATCAAGCTAATATTGTGTTGCCCTCCGTGACATTCTGCCACTGGTCAGATGCTACATTTGACTGTGCCAGCGTCATCTCTCGTGCAGAGAAGAAGTTGTGTATAATTATGGTGCAGAACCATATCCATGGGGGCAAAAGGTTCTTATTTATAAAGAAATGTTTCCTCTAAATGGCCCTTTTAAGCTCGACTATTATATATGAAATATATATAGTAGAGCTATCCTACTCACCCCGGCGTTAGCGTCTGCGTTTGCGCGCAAATGTTAAAGTTTTCGTACTACCCCAAATACCGGTATTTTCTTTGTCCCTTGACATATTGCTTTCATATTTTGCAAACTTGTTAACCAACATGACCTCAACCTATAAACAAGAGCAGACAACTCTATCAATCATTTTGTCGTAATTATGGCCCCTTTTCCACTTAGAATATGCTGCAAATGTTAAAGTTTTCGTACTACCCCATTTATGTTCATTGTCCCTTGACATATTGCTTTCATATTTTGCATACTTGTTTACCAACAGCACCCCAACCTATAAACAAGAGCAGTCAACTCTATCAAGCATTTTGTCATAATTATTGCCCCTTTTATACTTAGAATATGCATATTATTGATAAATCTATGTTAAAGTTTGCGTACTACCCCAAATATTTCCTATATCCTTTGACATATTGCTTTTATATGTTGCATACTTGTTTACCAACATGACCCCAACCTATAAACAAGAGCAGACCACTGTAGCAAGCATTTTTACATAATTATGGCCCCTGTTACACTTAGATAATTGAACATTTTGCTTAAATTGCCATTACTTCTTTATTAATGATCACATTTTATTATTACTTTGACAAAACAACACTTTCCTAAATACCACAATGGATTCCACCCAAACAATACCTCACGCCCTTACCCAGAATCCCTTCCGCCCCCAACCTCCCCCCCCCCATTTTTTTTTTTAAAACATCATCTAAAAAATTACCCCACCCCACATTATACCCCCTCTCACCATGCATAGATCTGGTTGCCATGCCAACCGAAAGGAAAAAAAATCTAAAAAACTGCAAGGTCTAAGGCTTATATATTTTGCATGAAACATCGTCTGGCGGAACTCTACCAAGATTGTTTAAAGTACACTGCAACGCCGATATATCGCAGACCAGTATATCGCGCTGACCGATATATCACGCTTCAGTTATGGCTTCCGAAAATCCGACAAGCATGAAAACTAAATGACATGTTTTAATCTGAGAATTCGCTAACTTAAGTAGAAAATCGGTTCTAGCTAGTAACACCCTATATTTTGCGGCCTACTATGGCACGCAGTGAAGCGTGAAAACAGTAGATTAGTGACAGTGTTGTTTGCACACATCTAGGGTTGTTTTAAGCACTTAAGAAAGAACTCATTAGTGTCACTGCATAGGTAATAATGGCAGTATACCGGTATATAAATCGTTAAATTTCGCTACTGGTCATTCTGTCTCTGCACACCAAATACATCGCAAAAATGGCTATGAGTAATACTGTCACACGCAAACGTTAACAATTCTCGATTACATAGAAGATCGAGATAATAGACAAGAACTGGAGAAGATAGCAACAGTTTTCCATTGGTCAATCCATACTGTTTGATAGGAAAGTATGTGTACATAACATTATTTCATTTATTTTGGCAGTCATTTCAAGGATCTTCTAATACTTTTGAATTACAGCAAAAGATATACCCTGTTGAAGGTTTTATAGAGATACCACTTAAGCAAAACTTCAAAAGTAAAATATTGATTATCTGAACCTGAACTACATGTAACTACAATACATTGAAGTTATAATGTGATCAAAGTCTTCAAGTCATTTTGTGAGAAAGAAATTTAAGTTGTTGTGTCATATTTGCTACTATGTTACATATATTGATAGGTAGCAAACAAAGTTAAGTCATTAAAAGTTACAGTTTTATTTATACAGAGTTTTTTATTCCCCTTACATCTTGATGCAGGACACATAATGATTGTCTTTGCCATTAGTAAATCCGTCCACAGAATGGTCTAGCGCAGGGATTGAACTTAACTGATGGGAGGGAATGGTTCACAGGACCTACTTGTCTGATACTGAATATACTGGTCCCGATAATAAGAAATAATAAAAACCACCAATTGGCATTATCCCATAGTGCATACAATAGCATAAAAATCAAAATGATTTTCAAAATCCCAAAGTGATAACTCATGACAATACAGGCTTAAGTGGCATGAGTGTTTGTACACACACTCTACATGCAAGTCACTACACAGTACACACTATGCAAGTCAGTACACACAATGCAAGTCACTACACAGTACTCACAATGCAACAAGCCAATACACACTATACAAGTCACTACCCAGTACTCACTATGCAACAAGCCAGTACACACAATACAAGTCACTACCCAGTACACACTATGCAACCAGTACATACTATGCAAGTCACTACACAGTACTCACTATGCAAGCTTTTACAACATAATTTCCTAATTGTACATCTATACAGTTTTCGAGCTTTTCATTAAGTTTATGAGTATTAATTAGTACCGGTATTTGTATGTGTTTTAATAATAAATGTTTAAATCTTCAGGACAGGTTTGATTTATACACTGATGTTGGAGCTTGGGAAAAGCCACTTGGCTACATTACCCAGCTCAGGCAGTCTGCAATATTCAAAGAAGTGAGGACTTTGAGGTATAAATAATTTGTATGGATCATGGTGATAAAACAACATACATCATAGATAGCTGAATCAGGGCTTTTTCCTTCTGTGAGAATGGCCGTTTTTCACAAATTCACTTAAATTAAACAGGATGGGTCACATAGAACTACACCTCATTGCATTGCTGCATGTCCCTATTCGAATGTTATACTGTCCTCAGTTTGACTTTACACTGTCCTAATTAGATTAGATATTACTTTTTATATTATACAGTTCTTGATGACTGCAGTGTCCATGACTAAGATGTTGAACCAGATGGCCTAGATCCAGAACTGACTACATGGACCAAGGTATTCTTTTCTGTGAAACCTTTTGAAAGAAAAGATTTCATGTACCTCAGGCTAGATCAGTTGACAGGGAATTTGTCCATAAAACCCACATTCACAAGTTAGATTTAAATGAAGAAGGAATTTATATTTACCAACAACTAAATGTATAATTGTAATCAAGAAAAGCAGCAGTAAAATTATTAATGATTAATGTTGATTTTTTTTTGCCTGTGGACTTCAAGCACAATTTTGTTCTGAGTGCTGACTACTGTTACATATATGAATGATTACTTGAAACCAAAAATACTGATGGTTTGCTTTGTTGTTTTGTCCTAAATTACCTTTATCAAATAGAATAGAATGTCTACAGTTTTAATTCTGTTAACAAATATGAATATATATGTCATTATTGTCATTGTGTTTCTACATGTTCCCATTTGTAGGTTACAATGATCTGAGTATAAGTTCACACTGTCCTTATTTGGGGTCAGTAAGATTGGATATCAATTTTTATTCACACAATACTGATGAACATTTGGTCATTTGTATAAATTCTAATTTTCTATGTCCCTTAATAGTTCAATGTTCAAATCTTCAGGACGAGTTTGCCATATGCAGTCGCTGATGTTGAACTTGGGACAAGCAGTTTGAATACATTGCCCAGCACAGGCAGTCTTAAATGCAGGAATAAGACATATGGAGGTGCAAAACAGCATGAAGCAAGGTATTCTTTGGTGTGAAACATGTTGAAAAAAGGTTTTACATATACATCCCAGCTAGTTCTATTATTTTGGAACTGGTTGATCAACCTCACATGCACAGTTGAATGACAGTGACAGTCACATGTTTACATTTTAAAATTAATGTATGTTTCTCAATCTGTTTTCTTATCTAATGTTGTTACATGTACTGTCATGAGTCTGCATCTATAGTTCCATCGGTTACCCTCTTGGCAGCTACGTATGATTCGGCGTAAAGTCGCCATGGTCAGCCCAGGCAGCCTTCCGGCACTTTGCCAGAGGCCAGATCATCAGAGATGTGATTGAGAGTCATGAGGTAGCTGCTGTCAAAGATTGGGCTCGGATCTGACAAGCAGCCAATAGTTTGCCTTTTAAAGAGTGCGGCATATCATTCCCACAAGGTACATTTTATAACAAAATGAATAAATACTTGTTATATACATGTGTCACCATTATTCAATTGAGCTGTTAATAATGTTATTATATTTTAATAAGAGTGAACTGCAGCCTCAGTTTTATTGTACTTTTACCTATATGGAACATGTGTTTGTAAATGTTTTTAATGTTTCTTATGATTCAAGACAAATAGTGTAAGCATTTTGTTTGTTTTGATAATACTATGTGTAATTAGTTAAATATTTAAGAAAAATATGTACATTACTATATGATTGAATGCATATACTTCACTTTCCTTATTTTATCCGAAGAAGAACTTCAATGTTGAGTTTGAAAATATGTTTTAACATGTTTGGTATTCATACTAGTTGTTGCTGTTTTATATGTGTTCTGTTCTTGTGTTTAGTTCATGTACTGTAATAAGGTATTGATAAGAAAAGTTCATTGGTTTGGTTTAAAAATGTATTAAGCATTTAGATGATTAATTACTATTATGTATATCTGTCATAGACTTTATAACTGGCAATTTGTTTTAGAAAAATAATGTTGGATTAATTGTGACTTCAAGGCACAGAAGACATCCCAGATACAGATGATTCCTTGAGTTCCAACATCACATGAAATTATTTCATTTTTGATTGGTAAATGTTTGGACACTAACAACTTTCTCAGGATTTAAGATCAAATAAGCAAGCATAGATATACACATATATATCCAGTTTTAAAACTGTGTTTGATTTCAGTTATTAGTGCTACGTTCATATTGTATAAACCATTAACTTCAACAATTACAGAAGACGTGCATTGCCCCATCTGCTTTGTCCAGCCACCTGGCCTGACTTGTAACAGGTATCGGGTTTCCCTGCTGGAGTAGTTGTGTGCAAACTTCTCGGGTTCAACCACCAATGATGGATTTCCCAAGGCTACAGCTACATACTGAAGATGATAGTCAACAGTCAGCTTGTGATGTAAGAAAACGGGCATTCAGCCGACAAATATAAACCAGCACATCTTTACTGCTTGCTAGGTATATAGTGACGAGTACATGCAACTGTTAAGTTGTTGAAACTTTTTAATTGTTTTCCCTTGTGTCATAAGTAACAGCATTTATCCAATGTAAATTTTGATGTATTCTTAATTAGTTTTCATGGAACCTTTGAATAGAATAATGTAAGTGTTAAATCTGTAACATTATTGTTAATTTTATTATTAAGCTCAATAATTTTTGTGTACATTATTCTTTCTTGAAGAATTTTTGATACAATGATTTCGCTTTCCAAGCACGTGTTCTTTGTACACATGTTAATGTATTTGACTTTATCTGTTTTTTGTATATGTTGTTGTTGTACATTGTTATACTAGTTGGAAACTGTGTAGCGCTATGTATTGTAGCAATTTTATTGATAATTTGATAGAAAATGACTGTTCCACAATACTATTAGTGTCTGTTCATGTCAATCTAGTCAATTAAATTTCATAGTGTTGTGTTTAAATTATTGGATTATTTAATGCATGTTTATATCAATTAAAAGTGATATTTCTTACAGTACAAGTAATCCAACTATTATTCTCGTTAAGTATTACAACTCTGATTGTATATGAATATTGAAAAGTCATATAGATCTAAATATATTTTATGCTGCACAAACTTTGTGTCATGTTGAGTTATTTTTGTTACTATCCTAGTATAAGAAACATACAATTGTAGTTCTCTAGAATTGGCAGTTATTTAAATATTTGTTTGTTTATTTGTTGCAGTTTCTTACTGCTTCAATTGTACCAACACATGTTAATAAATACGACAAATTTGCAACACGCTGCTAGGTTATCTGTTGTGATTTTCAATCCGGAACAATAATCAATTAACATAGAAATGCATTTAATTGTTTCTTTAACAAAATGTGTAGTGTAAAAAGGTCAGTTGCCTTGGAGATGGGAACCCACACAAGATCCTGATCCAGGGCAGCTCTAAAGAGCCCCTATGGTACACGTCATAAATAAAGTGACATCTGCCTTCAAAAGCAGATGAAGAATGAATTTTGTTTAAAAGAGCTTTAAACAAGTATTTACATATTTATGTATCAAGACTAATGGAAATAGTTAATGTAGATGACAGAAATAATTGTAAGCAATATTGCTGTTACTGGAAAAATCCTTATAGTGTAAGCAAACACACTTTCCATATGAAGAGGAAATCCAGGTTCATATCCTGGTGGGGATACAATATCAGCAGCAACTCTCATAATGTACATATAAATTATACATAGAATAGTATGGGTTGTCATAGTGATGTATGATATTTAATATTCATATTAAAATAGATATTAGGTTTTTGATGATTTCTCTATCCACACACACCCACAATGCAATAGTTATATGTATTTGGTTACTTTATGTGATTTATCATAGTATTAAGACACCATCATTATTTCCACG